>NC_044499.1:24493763-24528763 GCF_902362185.1 Chanos chanos | reverse complement strand
TCTCACATTTGCAGGTATTATAAATCAGTGTCGTCCCTATGAACGTGGCAGTACCAATGTTTAAATACTTTTTAAAAGCTCATTTTTAGCATTTCCTTACAGCCAGAACGCTTTTGAACCTTCTTGTTTTTAAGTATCTTTTTATCTTTCTGAATTTCCTATCTTAAGTATATTTTTACCTCTCTCAGTTTCTTATTGCTCATTCTGATGGCAACTTCCACACCCAGTGTCACCCATTAACCAAAGTGTCTCTGCTAAATGCCTCCATCTCTTAGCATGGCTAATTGTTAGCCAGGTTAACGACACATACTACTTGGCTCTCTCAATTTAACACCACCCAATTGGTTGAGATCACCTCCACTCCCACGTGACTGGTGGAGACCACCTCTAACACCGCCTGATTGGTAGAGATTGAAAGGTGCCCAAGCAGATGATCAACCACCTCCTTGGGTGGGACGCAGCACCTGCTGCCGTGACACTCAGGTATCAGCCACTAACCAAAAGCCAGGGTGTTCATAGTTGGCTTTCATGCCATTTAAAGTGTCACTAGGAGTCAGTGAAATGAAAATGAAATATTCACCACGGTGAGAAGCACTGGTCAAGTCCTCTGACCTTTGCCTGACCTCATCGGACTGAGACATACAGCTGTGTTCACCTCATGTTCTTCATCTTCATCCCACCCATCCAAATCTGAACTATGGACAGGCTTTTGAATTTAGATTCTATTTTTATCACTGAGTGATGATGTTTATGTCACATCTGCAGGTAACTGACTGGCTCTCCTTCGTGAAAACATATATGTATATATATATGTAACATGTATGAACATATATGCAAATCAAATAAAACAAAACAAAATTGTTGACCCTGTATTGGTAGCAATTGTTTATAAACAATCAGTTTGAACCAGAGCAGATTATCTAAAGCCAATTTCCCTGATCAAAGTTTATGCAGAGTGACTGACTTCTCACTTTCAGCTATCCTGTCTGTTTTGTTTTTTATCAGATGAGAAGGTAAAGTGGGTCTTGCGTCACAGGGAGACTGGTACACGTATAACATGATCAGTCCAAACTGCTGATAAGCCCTGATTGACTGACGCTTCATCTCATCGCCCTGTGGTTTTTCTTTTGTTCATTGTGCAGTGATGTGCTCACTGGCACCAAATGGTCACCGTACTTACGTTAGCATCCTCTCCTATGCAAAGTCTCCAAAGATATCACTGATACGGTCTAACCCTGACGCAATCAGTCCTGACAAAAAAAATGACTGAGAAAGAGAGGGAGGGAGAGAGAGAGAGAGAGAGGGAGAGAGTATGTCCTTCCACACAGTTAGAAGTCTTTTCCTGATTTCCCATAGAGCCTTAGTGACTTTCGCCTTTAAGGTTCTGCTCTGTTCTCATGGTATGATATGTAAACCATTGATGAAATGAGGAAGTGTCCGTTAACGCTGTATAAGAGCTCTGTGAAGCAAGGTGTGGGGCACAGACAATATTATTGATCAGACATATCTATTTGTATTTTCATGCTTCATTAGACAGGTGCGGATGGTTTGTGCATGACGGCTATGGTTTAAATTCAGCATGTTGCTGCTCACACCTCCCTTCATCTGTCACTGCTGTAAGGAGTGAAACAGTGTCCCAGTGTGTGTTACTGGAAGGTGAATGATCAACCTGTCAGTGTGACTCCTGCTCCTTCACTGGTGGAGCTACTTGAATATGGAACAGGTCAGAAGAGCAGGGAGGACATAGGTGAGTCTCTGAATGACTGAGTCACTCTGCCTTGAAAGAGTGGGTGAGTGAATAAATGAGAGTGTGTGTGTGTGTGTGTGTGTGTGTGTGTGTGTGTGTGTGTGTGTGTGTGTACATGGGAGTGTATATTTGTGAGTGTGTGTGTATGGGAGTGTGTATTTGTGAGTGCGTGTGTGTTTTTGTATGTGTATGGGAGTGTATGTGTATGCAGGCATGTGTGCGTGTGTGTATTTGGACATACACGCATGTGTGTGTGTGCGCGTACATGTGACTTTCAGAAACAGCCACGTGTGTGTGTGTGTGTGTATATGTGTATCTATATGTGTGTGTACATGTGTGTGTGTGTGAGGGTGTGCATGTGTACGTGTGTGTGTGTGCGTGCGTGCGACTCTCAGAATCATCCATGCATGTATATGTGTGTGTGTGGGTGTTTGTGTGTCTGGGTATGTGTGTGTGTGTGTGTGTGTTAGAGAGAAATACAGTGGTGATGCTGAGCCCATGCTTTGGATCCTGGGTGTCTCAGTCAGCGGGGCTATTCAAAAAAAGAAAAAAAAAACAACAGCTCTGTCTCCATCTCTCCATCATTCCCAGGGAGCGTATTTCTGGCCAGCCAGTGCAGTTTTCCCAGAGACCGCGCCTTGTGACAGAGCCTCAGTCCAGATGCTGCTCTGGACAAACATGTGGAGCTGTGATTTTTCACAGGGCCCAGACTGATGTCTGACTGGGCCTAGGGTGGGCGTGGGGGGAGTTATTTTTAACTCCGCTGATGAAAGTTTAAATGGCTCACTGTCGCAGCCTCACTCCCCCCTCCCCTCCACACACACACACACACACACACACATACACACACACACACACACACACACACACACACACACACACACACACACACACACACACACACGCGCGCGCGCACACACACACACGCGCGCGCGCACACACACACACATGCACACACACAGCCTCCCAGCTCTCTTCGGCATTCTTTTTCCATAAGTGAGCGAGTTTGGGAAATCATTGTAGGTCTGGAAGAAGGACGATGCTGGCACTCACTATCTCGGTTTCTTGTTAAGCGTCCCCTCTGTGTGGATCTGCTGTTTGGGTCTTTATGAGCTTACCACTGGACCCCACTCACAGAGAGACTCAGAACCAGCCATGACACAGCCAGTAAATAATGCTATCTGTGAGTGTCTTGGGACTAGAGAGCTGTGCAAAATGCATCCAAAACCAATCCAAATGCTCCCGTCCTGACAGAGTTTTATGGTCTGATGTTTCAAAGATTGGGGGAGGAGCCTTTGAGTTCCCCAGGTTAAGGAAACCAGGTGTGGTAGATTATCTAATCAGGATAGAGCTTGCCAGCCAATAAATGCAAGACCTATGGTGAGAATGGAGCACCTGGGCCCGCTATTGTCCACATCAAGGATGTTCACTTTTCTCTCTTATACACACTGGAGTTAGTCTGTAAAGGACATCTGATGTTTTATTTTACTGCCTAATATATCATGTCAAAATAAAAGTCATCAATCCAAAAACTGAAAGTATTGTATATTAAAGAGAACAGAAAGTGTCAATGCACTGATTGTCAGTGTGAATCAGGCCAGGCCAGTCAAAGTTGACAGCAATTTTTAGATCCCATCTTCACACCACTGACACTACAGGATGTCAAACTTCTACACTTACATATGTCTATCTTACTGAACAGAGCCCTCCTAAATGTGTGTGTGTGTGTATGTGTGTGTGTGTGTGTGTGTGTGTGATGTGTTTTCTGCCTGTAGAAGATGACAATGAATCCAATCACCCCATTGGCTAATGAGAAGGGCCTGGATGATTGGATGACCTATCACGTTAAGGATGTGTTTTATTCTCAGCCAGTTTAGAAACTGCTTCTGTTGGCCAGCATTCACGTTAATGTTTTATACGCATTTCCTACCTACATGTTCATACAATGGCCCAAACTGCTGTATATGTGTGAACATACAAATATATGCATTACAAACATGACAAAAGCCACTAGCCATGTTTGTGTGATACAGCGATTCATATTTAAAACACATTTGAAACTTTCCCCCTGTATGAATGCAAAGCAAATGAAAATGGAGAGAGAATGGGAGAGTGAAGCTGGAGGGGACGAGAGGTAAATGCTGTGAATCCACAGTGACGGCCACAGGGAATCTCCTCACTCAGGCTTTTTCTAGAATGTTGTATGGGAGGCTGCGGGACAGAAAAATCTGAGGACAAATTTCAGCTTGAAAAACGGCCCCATTGTCCCATGCAGACAGGAATAGACATCCCAAACGTTTGCACCCGTTCAACACCAGAAGAAGTACAGGCAATGACTGTTTCAAAGATGAAGGAGAAAAAAAAAAAAGGATGAAGAAAAAAAATGTCTGTTTTCCTACTCACAAGTGCATGTGTTTGTCATGACCGTATAAAGACAAACGATGCCACAGAGACTGAGCGGCTGCGCCCGTGGACACGGGTGGGGGTGGGGGGTGGGGTGAGGGGTGCTTTTAAAAATGTACAGCCATTTTAGGAGTGCCAGTCCTCTTTTCAAATGTTTGACCACTTCCCTGGTATTGCGCAAAGTTTAAAAGAAAAGGACTTTTATATACTTGACCAAAACAACACTTAAATAAATTAGTGAACAGTTTTGGAATGGCCTTTACTCCCCATGATGCTATGAATAATAGCCGTAGTATTAAAAGAAAAATTAAAAACACACACACACACACACACACAGATGAATAATGACACAGCGGAAGCGATGTATTTCAGACAGACGGGCTATATTTGTGATTTAAGTACTTCCTGTGGCCTTGGAGAAAAAAAATGACACAATGAGACAGCCAAGTGCCTTTGTTGGCTGCGGGGGCGGTAGCCAGAGTGGAACTAGCTGTGACGTTTTGTGATTTTCGTTTTAGTATTTCTAAAGATATCATGAAGCAGCACAATGATTTGTCTCAGAAACGTCAAAATCAAAGTCAGTCAGTGCTTAAAACAGCAGCATCAGGCCCTGCTAAGGTGCTGACTGATGATTAGAGACGCACTCAAGTGTATTCACATGACGTGTGCTCTCATGCGGAATGATGGCAAAACATTTGCTTTAAGCTTAAGCTGTTGAGGTGTTTAACACCTGCCTCATTGTTTATGTTCAATACAACATGTGCCGTATGTAACAGTGCACGAGTGTAGACAGTAAGAGTCAGTCAGATTTTATACGACTGGTCAGGATGTCTGGCCGTAGTACTCGTTTGAATATTCAGAATCTTATCGCCCTCACTTTATCTCCAGGTTTCTGTTCTTTACACATGTCCTCTACTCAAGGCCACTCAGCCCAAAATGCGTGCGGAATTTTTTCAGTCACTTCTAAGCACTGTGTTACAACAGGAGAATGATACTGGTTGATTGCACTGCTGCGTTTTGTAAAGTTGTGATAGCTGAGAGAGAACGGGTTCCACAAAAGGCTGCGGCGGGAAACTGTAGCATTCTGCTCTAAGTGAGCTAGCTCTCTCTCTTTCCCGGTCTCTCACAGCAGCTCTGCAGTCCTGTGCAGAGCTGAGTCCCACGCTACCATCTGAGCCATCAGCCGCGATGTTTGGGCCTGAGCGAAGAGCAGAGAACTGCTTCTGCATCTGGCGGTGTTGTGGGGCTCTTCCTTTGGGCCGATCCTGCGGAGAGGGAAGGCAAATAGGACAGAAAGAGCAGAGATATCCCTGGAGCCTCATCTCAGCTCCTTGCCTGTCCAGGACCACCACGGATGGCCCACCACTGCAGAGGGGTTTGGGGGGAGTGGGAGTGTACTATTTTAAAAGTTGTCAAAAATAATTACATAGATTTTAAAAAATGTCTATGCCTTGAACTCATATTTGTCAACTTATGTGGGTGTGTTTGAGGGTGTTTACACGCATGTGTGCATTTATGTCTGTGTGTGTTTATGCTAAGGTGCAGTTGATGTGCCTGTTCTCTCTCTCTCTCTCTCTCTCTCTCTCTCTCTCTCTCTCTCAATCTCTCTAGCCAGCAAGTTTCTCAGGAATGTTCTGCTTGCTCTCATCCCCAGGGGAGCGATGGTAGGGGTCACTGGACCCCCCTCCCCCTGACGCCCCATTCCTCCCCTTCCCATCATCCCCCGGGGCTATCAGTTAACTCAGTTAGCATGAGATAACTCCCCCCTCCTTCCTTCATGCCCCCCATCCTCCTCTCTCTCTCTCTCTCTCTCTCTCTCTCTCTCTCTCTCTCTCTCTCTCTCTCTCCCTCTCTCTCTTTCTCTCTCTCTCCTCTCCATGCAGGCGTGAGAGGAGACTGCTGCCACAGAGTTAAACATTACAGCCACTGAGGTCATCCGCTCTCACTGTTCCGGAATGTGACCAAAACTCTGCCAGCTTCACACAGACTCCTAAGCCAAAGTTGGGTAGAATTTCACACCTATTCACTGACTAACTTTGCAATTATTTACAAGAAATAATCTGCTTTACAAGAATTCATATCTTACTTGAATTTGACTGTGGTTCTACGCCAGTGTTGTAAATCTCCACCAGTACAGCAGTTGGAAACACCTATGGTTTCTTCTTACTGCAGTGTGCTGGTCCAGAGGGGTGGGTGCCCTGACTCAGCTGGTTGAGACTGTGCCATACAGACCTTTCTCTGTAGACCTGGTCACCCTCCAGGACAGATATCGGTGGATTATAACGTTTGTTGTTGCACTTTATTCTTTGTTTTTGTTTTGAGTTTCACATATCCATTCACTGACATCCCCCTTTACACTGTTGTTCTCGTAAACAGCTACAGATTCAGTGATACAAATCAGCTGCACTGAGGTGTTTTCCGTTCAGTGTTTAATTGACTCTGTTCGGGCTGAAGCTTGCTGTTGTGAACAATGAGTGGAAATGGCTTACATTGAGAAATGGCTTACATTGAGCCCGACAGTGAAAGTGAGGAAGCCGTGGGGAATGTTTTATATGTCAGCACCATCCTAGGAAAGACTTGTTAAAGCACCTAGCTGGTGAAACTGGTGAAACAGGAGACTACGTCTTTCCTGCATAGTGCTGAAAGGGCTCCGTTAGCTTGTCAAACACACCTGAAGCGTTATTGGTCATCACACTCACACCACGGAAAAACACGGCCACACAATTTGGCTCATTCTATTACTACTCTTTTGTCTCAGATCGTTCTTGGTTCCCTTTGAAACAACTACTTCAATTCCCAATTTTCCACCATTATTGCTCAAATGTACCCATCCTGGTCTATTGTTTCCACCTTTATGGCTCAAATGTGCCGCCCTGGTCTCTCATTCCCTTTACAAACACAGTCCACAGTTGGTGAATCAGGGCCTTCTCAGCCAAAACATTTTACTCAGTGACAAAACCACTTTATCCACATTACAGACAGGACCCAGTACGAGTCGGGACTGTAGCCAGAAACGTCAGCATTGTTCTCTCTCTCTCCCTCTCTCTCTCTCTCTCTCTCTCTCTCTCTGTCTGTCTCTCTCTTTCTTTCCTTTAGGTGCAGGAGGTTAAGGTTGTGCGTCACGGATGGCTGGCTTTCAGCAGAGTGGAAATTACAGATGTCATGTCAGACTGTGTTTCATGCAGCGGGGTTTAGCCACCGACACAGTCCACTGCAAAACTCCCACTGGACTGCAGCCAGACAACCGCTGGACGTTCACCAGATGTTATACAGTAAACTGACGACAGTCATCCCTGCCACCTCACGCTTGCAATCATGACAATCAACGGATTGTTTCAGAGGAAGAATAGTTTTTAACATGGAATAGGTTAATGAAGAGAATGAAACATTTAAATGATGTTTGTGATATTTCAGTGATGGAGAGTATGATGAACAGACTTTGTTTATGAACAAAGCTGCTAACAACAAACACGTGATGATGATGGTCATGATTCTTCTTTTAATAATTAAGCCATTGACAATGGCCTGTACTCAATTAGTTTCTCATTTAGTCCATGGAATTTAGGGAATTCTCTCTCCCATCATAGTCCTTTAAACATCCCAAATTAGAAACACACAGATCCTGATGGCCTTCAGATGCACTTTTCCTTTTTTTTTTTCATTGTTCCATGGTCAAGAATGTAGCCAAGGGTCTCCCAACCCCATGTCATGACCTCATCTTTTTTCACTTAGCGATGGGCCGGGAGAAGGCATTGGCTGTTTTTTTGTTTGTTGCGCGCTACGTGTTTGGTTAGGGTGACCATGTTGCTTCAGAAGGTCAGTGACCTTTTGGGGTTTTCTCCCACACAACCCATGGGATGCCCTCTGTACCTAGGCCAATCATCTCTCCATGCCTAACCTGGTTATATTGGGCCTGGGGGGGCCTGTTTGAACTCGAGATGAGTTCCCTCTGTTTTTCCTGTGATAGAAGAGAGCAAAGAACACTAACAAATGGAGCTGTGTCCAAGAATGGTCCAAGTGGAGTTTTCTAGAAAGGACACTAAAAGTGGCTTTGAAAAGAAAGTGTGAAGGTTCATTACGTTCATCCACATAAAATACAATGTCAAATGTGTCAAGGGTAATAAAGGCAAAGATGAGTATGCAAATGACAGTGTAATACAGAACATGCAGTCATTCCCAGCTTTTACAGAGAAAATTAAAGAAAAAAACATCTTTGATCCTATAAGTAATTTTGCCCATCGCTTACACAAGAACAGCATAGAAGACTGAACTGTTAATGCAAGTCTAAAGTCTCTGATTTAGAGTCTGATTCATGTATCAAGTCTCTGATTTCGAGTCTGAATCAAGTCTAAAGTCTTTGATGACATGGAGCCAGAATCAACTATCAAGTCTGTGGAATCTGAGTCAAATCTTTGGTACAGTAGCCAACACTAGTTTCAAAACTTCAGATGATGATGACTGAAAGGGCATGACCTCCATGAACTCCACGACATGGTGCTGTATTTTTTTTCCAAACAAACACTGACTGATACCTTAAAAAATTAAATGAACCAAACCAGTCAATGAACCAAAACAAGTCGAATGCAAAGTTATTTAAGGACAAGTCAGAGTTCAGTTTCAATAATACATATGACAACAACAATAATACACATGACATAATATTATATATGACATGATAGAACATAGAACATAAGTGAAACTTCAGTATGAGTCAGTCCCCGGTCTAAAACACACACGATATTGTATCAGTGTAAACATATCCAACAATACATCAGCATAAAACAATTTCATTCAGTAGAGGCATTTAGCCCTTAGCACTTTTAGCCCTTTTAGAAACTGATTTAAAGTTGATACCTGACACTCATACCAAAGATTATCTATGCGGAAACGTCATCCTCCCTGTTAATTGAGATGAAAAAAAAAAAACAGAGGAAAGACTCAAGCTCTCTGCTGAACATGGACATGTTCCCATAACCAGCCATAATGCCCTCTTTTTTTTCTTTTTTTTTGCTTTCAAAAATGAGGAAACTTCTTGCCAGTGAGTTTATTTTCCCCAAAATACGAGACGCACACAGAAAGATCGTTATTTATTATTTGCCATTTCCGTTCCAGGGCCAAACATTAAATACTGGTGCCACGGCCCCCCTTCCTAGCTCTGGCCTGAACCCAGCAATCTGCTTCCATTTCACAGATGCCGTTTATTGCCAGCCATCTAAATGAAGGATATTACTCACACGCCAGAGCTCTGCCAAGGCCTGATCCATGGACCATTAAGGTGTTTAAAGACAGCCATTCATATTTGTGTTCTGCTTTCTCCTCTTACAATTTTTTTTCTTTTTGCTAGCATGTACTGAAAAGCTTATATTGACAAAGTGTCATTATAAGCAGAGGCGTGGCTATGTGACCTGCACACATTGCCTGCCAGGGACTAAAGAGTGTGTGTTGGTTTGAAAGACACTGAAATATAAAAACAGAAACTGGACTGATCCCCAAAGGCAACAGGTTTTACTGGGGCACCTGATACACTATTGTGTTTTGATCATGTTGATGAACTGGTTAAGATAATGATGAATCATAGAGAATTTAAAGAGGGAAGAAATGAGTGAATGAGGAAGAAGGAAAGAAAGAAAGAAAGAAAGAAAGAAAGAAAGAAAGAAAGAAAGAAAGAGATGTTGGTTGGAGAAAACAAATTATCATAAAATTTAAACCTTAAAACCTGCTTTAACCTGCCTACTCACATATTATAAAGCATCTTTTCAGAATGATGTGTGCTCAGATCTTTGTGTGTGTGCATGTGTGTGTGTGTGTGCAAGCAACAGGAAATCTGAACTAAGGTAATCTACCAGGAAAGCCCTGGCTCCAGCCATAGCGTAACAACCCCAGTTACATTTGCATGGGGACTTTCATCTCCTGGTCTCCACACAAACACCGAACAAAGACAGATTTATACAATCAGCTGGCAGCACCCCCCCCCACCTCCCCCCGCCCCCCTCTCCCCGCCTCTCCATCCTCAATGTCTCACCACCCAAACAAACTCCACCTCGTCACATTAATCAACACGTAATGCTGTACTATGCACTCCAGAACTGTTCAATCTTTTATATTTGGGTATTCAGAATTCATTACACAGCATTCTTCATTACTTCAAGCATAGCCAGAGGATGGTGAGAGTATTGTCTATTCATCACAGAACCAAACGGGAGGTGACAGAGCATTGGAACTGCTTTAAGTGAAACGACTACTAAAGCTCTACTGTGGCTCAGGGAAGGAAAAGAATGAGCCATGTGTTTGTTTGGCTCTTTGATTAGACTCAAAGAGAGCTGATGATAATGTTTTCTGTTTAGACAAAGACTATGAATGAAACTGCAAGTGAAGAAGTGTTACGAAAAAGAAAAAAAAAACAGCAACAACAACAACTAAATCCTGAATACTTAGAACAAAGCTTACATCTGTTTTTGTTTCAGGGTTGAAAAAGGAGCAGTCAGTCCCACCTTTTCCATGCAGTTGCTAAACTGTTCAGCGCAACACTAGTGATTGAATGGATGATCATTTCCTGTCTCTGTTAATGGACTGAATCGTCAGAGATAGATCTATGGATGAAGAGATGGATGGATGGATGGATGGATGGATGGATGGAGGACAGAACTCTGCCACTCCACATGTTCTCTTTTCACCAAAAACTGTTCTGATTTGCCAAAAATGTCCACCTGCTCAATATCTAATCATTCCCCCCATGTAAATAACCTCACCACTGTGTGAACAATCTTCAACTCTTTTTTTCAGATTACTTTAGCAATGGCTGTTTCAGACAAGGTTTTTCGCTTTATCAGCAAGCAGGTTAGCTCTGGGCATGGATTTCATTACCTCTGCTGGGTTTGAGTAGGCCACTGTTTCTTATAAACGTTGTAACGCAAAGTGGAAAGTAGTGCCCATTATGGACAATGGTTAATGCCATTGTTTTAAATAAGTTTCAAGTTTCAAGTTTATTTAGAGCCCAATATCACTGTTTACAGTCTCAAAGGGCTTTACAGGCCACAACAGTCCAAATCAAAACAGGATGGCACCCCCTGACTTAATCCTCATACTCTGACAATATTCAAATTGAATAAATTTCATTAGTGTCTTGTCTTCTCCAGCACAACGCCCAGTCTTTCTCTCACTCCTACTGTACTTGGATGCTTTTATTCTCCTTTATGGTTTGAGGTTTTCTCCTATATGGCCAGGTTTGAAGTGGCCCTGGGGAGGCTGCTGCCATTCAGAGTTCTTCCTTTTCATCTCCATCACATCTGTAATAAAATTCAAAATGCTGAGAGCTGCAGATCAAAATACATTTTGACTCATGTCCCACTTTACCAGAGGTATGAAAACGACCCCGCGTTCCTGGGGAGGTTCAATAACGGATCAACTGAATCTGCTTCTCTCTCTCTCTCTCTCTCTCTCTCTCTCTCTCTAAAAAAAAAGAAAAACATGCCCCAGGGGTCCTTTTTACCCTGGAAGACTTTTTCTATGTGGGGCAGGGGAGCCATGAGAAAGCAGCTCGGATTACACCAGGCCCTGGTGACCCCAGTGAGGTCAAAGGGCCAAATGCAAAAAAGTGACAACGTGGATAATTGCCCCGCTAAAGATAATGGAGTGTTGATTGAGATCAACGACTTTTCGAACACAGAGTGGGCCCAACAGTGGGGTGAACTCTGCCCTTAAGATGCCTGACAAGAACTGAGTGATACACAGAGAGGAGATGCACACACATCTGTTTTTCTTTTTTTACAGACACACTGTAAAGCATGGCAATAATGTCAATAGGACTTTTTTTTTAATCTCAAAAGACAGATACACACACAAATGTGAGTCCACAGCTGATGGCTTAATTGACCCATACAAATATTCCTCTCTCTCTCTCTCTCTCACTGTCCTTCTCACACACACACACACACACACACACACACGGATGCTCACACACAGAGATGAGTTGAGATGAGATGAGATGAGATGAGATGAGATGAGAGAGTAGTATGCGATGCTTTGTAAACAGACTCTGTCATTCTCCTGAGGCACTACTACATCAGATTATTGATGGCAGTGTAAAATTCATGCAAATGAAACAAGCTGGCAAGCACTGTGACTGCCTCTCATGGCTGAACTGATCTAGAGTCAGAGTTCAACAGTGTGTACAGAGCACCCTCCAAACACACGCACACGCGCATACACACACATACCTCACACAAGTGTGCACATAAATGTCCACACGCACAATTTCAACTTTGCCTTGTTTTGTTATTTGTTTTCTTTCTTTGTTTTTTTTTTCAAAAAGTTGATTTCATGTTGCCTGGAAAAAGAATGTGTGCAGCAAATGAGCAGAGACATAAATAAATAAATAAGATTTGAGAGTCATGTCACTGAAAATGGAATGAATATGTGAAACCAACATGACCCTGATACTGTGTTTCATTCCTATTTTCCTCATCTCCAGCAATGTCTGTGCAATAAATCCCTGAGTCTTTCAGTACATCTGTAACAGGTTCTTTCATTCACAAAGAGTTCTGTATGACTGCCACAGTACCAAGGAGCCAAAGTGCTTCACTGGCCAAAACCAAAGGACCAGCAGTGACGAGGGACCAGGTCTGTAGTCATGTTCCTGATGTCCCATCAGCAACTGTCTCCCTCCTCAGTCAACCTCCCTTTCTGAATGAACCAGTCAAATATTCAGAAAGGTGTGTCAGGCCCTGCTGCAGCACAATGCCTCTTTTCTTCTCTGACCGCTTTTCATGCCAGAGGTTTCTCTGGAGTCAGAGAGACACTGTAGTACATCCGCACACACTCGCGCATGCACACACACACACACACACACTGTGCTAGAGAAATAGAGTGAGAAAGCAGAAGTGGAGCTTCTCCTTCACAAGCATTCACACACACACACACGATTTGTATCAATCGACAAACATATATGTATCCCTCCAAACACACACCATATATACAGGCAGTCAGGAGAGAAAGACTCACATGAACACATTTAAAGACTGTAAATATATTGAACAAGAGTGTATGTCCCTCCCTCCTTCACCACCCCTCCTCTCTCTCTATATATCCTCTCCATCTCCCTCTCTCTCATACACACACACATACACACACACGGGCTGGGCTTTTTGTCATGAAAGTGTGTAGAGTTCTGTCAGTCATCATATTTGTCTTTAATTACTAAGCCAGGCTTCCTCAGTGAGGTACACTCTGTCCTTATGGTGCTCAGTGGATCCACGCTGCTGAGATTCCACATATCAGAACAACTACCAGTCCATACACAGGCCCTTACGATGTGCACTGTGTTTGTATGAGGCCCAAAACATTCCTAATGCCTTAATATGCCTGAGCCTGTGTGCCTGAGGTCAGACCGTCTATATTTGCATCCAACAAACACGATGGTCAAACATATCTGATATATCTTATACACACACACAGACACACACACGTGCGCACGCACGTACATGCACACACACACACACTAACGCTGACTTATGCAAATGGAAATATACATGCACACTCACACACAAACATGCATACTCGCTACATACACACAACACGCACACATACGCACACAGACATGCACAAACATACACACTCAAACACACACACACACACACAGACATGCACACTCACACACAAACATGCATACTCGCTACATACACACAACACGCACACACACACACACACACAGACATGCACAAACATACACGCACACACACACACACACACACACACACACACACACACACACACACACACACACACACACACACACACACAGACATGCACACACTCACACAGACACACAAACACATACACACACACACACACACACACACAGAGACATGCACACACATGCGCGTGTGCACACACGTGCATACACATGTGCACACACACACACACGCTAACGCTGACTTATGCAAATAGAAGTATACATGCACACTCACACACAAACATGCGTACTCGCTACATACACACAACACGCACACACACGCACACAGACATGCACAAACACACACACACACACACGCAGACATATGCACAGGCATACTAGCAAACACACAAAAACCATACATACACACACAGACATGCACACACACACACAAAACACACTACTCATGCACGTAGATGAATATTCACACATCTATACACCACATGCATATGCACACACACACACACATACGGTCACATACACTCAAATCTCATTCCCTGTACAAACATGACAGAAATCTCCTCAGGGTTGCTATTTATCAGGCTAAGAACAGAGCCAATTCTCAGCCCCCGCCGCATTCCTCCCACAACACTGACAATGTCTGTCCAGCCGGCTCACACGCCTCAACTCCACTTCAGACACGCAGGGGAAGAGGGAGGGAGTGGGGGAGCGTGGACGGTGTGTAAATATAGATTAATAACATCTGAGTTTTCAGCACTTCATTCTGAATAATTCTCCACTGCTAATCCAGCTAATCCAGCGGTGTTCATTTAATCTGGGCTTGGTTGGGAACAGAGACAGAGACGCCACGTGTGTAATCCATCAGTCGTCATCAGGCGCTGATCCGAGTCGGAGCACAGATAGCTCAATTTAAACAAAGAGAGAGAGAGAGAGAGAGAAGGAGAGAGAGACAGAGAAAAGGAATGACCCCTTGATTACAACTAATGTGGTCACGGTGGGAGAGCCCAGAAGTACCAAGCCGGAACTCTGTCTGTGTGCGTGTGTGTGTGTGTGTGTGTGTGTGTATCTTTTCTTGAGCTTTGAAGCAAACAAGATGGATATCGTGATGTGTTTACGTTTTAATTTAGGGCCCAATTGTGGAAAGATTGCCTACAAATTTAAAAATGAACATCAGGTGCAGACACACAGACCCTGCCACGCCCCCCCCCCCTCCCCGCCCGTCTCCACCTTACCCCACCCCCAAAAAAGGCCCTCTCTTCCCTCAGCGCCCACTGCACCCTCTCTAACAGCCTGACCCTCTGCACACAGAAGCTTCCAGAAAATTCATGCTCACACATGACCCCTTCCCATCTACCATAGTTCACCTCTGTCACATTCACTGGCAAAATCAGTGCTCCCATAAAACCACGGTTTTGGCTTTTTTATTCGTTATTTTCACGTATTTAAGACATCGTAACTATATTTATGAAGAGTGTGTCAAACTGAGCCTTGCCCGTGGCCTTGTGAGGTAGTGACATGTTGATTTCATTACTGTGGAGATGGGGGCAGGGCTGTGGACCCAATGCGGGAGGACAGAGTGGATCCTAGTCATCTGGTGAATTAATCACATAGATGGCTCAGAGACCAGTGTCTGCTCTGAACTGTAGAATCCTTATTAATAACCCACACTGGACCACAGATAATTATCCTTATCTATAACCAAACTAAACACAATATTGGAATAATCATTATCCACACTGGAACAGAGACTAGAGTCTGGTCTGAACTGGATGACAAAACATCTGCTGTTGCAACCCAGCAAGTTTTAAGGATGTGAGTGAGTTGAATGTGAGTTGAATGTGAGTGAGTTGAATGTGAGTGAGTTGAATGTGAGTTGAATGTGAGCTGAATGTGAGTGAGTTGAATGTGAGTTGAATGTGAGCTGAATGTGAGTGAGTTGAATGTGATTGAGCCGAGGGTGAGTGAGTTGAATGTGAGTAGAATGTGAGTGAGTTGAATGTGATTGAGCCGAGGGTGAGTGAGTTGAATGTGAGTAGAATGTGAGTGAGTTGAATGTGATTGAGCCGAGGGTGAGTGAGTTGAATGTGAGCTGAATGTGAGTGAGTTGAATGTGAGCTGAATGTGAGTGAGTTGAATGTGAGCTGAATGTGAGTGAGTTGAAAGTCAGTGAGCTGAATGTCAGCGAGTTGAATGTGAGCTGAACGTGAGTGAGTTACATGTCAGTGAGTTGAATGTGAGTGAATTACTCTGAAGATCTGAGATTGTGAGTGTTGTGAGAGTGAGTTCTCTCTCTCCTTCTCTCTCACAAATACACAAAGACACACACACACACACACGCACACACGCACAACTGAGCACATGCTTTGTTCTCATTTCTTTCCTTTTACTCTATGAGTGCAGGGCAAAGCAGAGGTTTGCCATGCAAAATCAGTCACACATGTGACTTTGTATAACATACATGTAGTGCAGACAATACAATTTTAGCACATGTAAAACTCACAGTATGATCAGAGCCATAACCAGTCATACACCATGTGGCCATGTATTACAAATATAAAAGCTTTTCCCCCAAGCAAATCATGCCCCCTCCACCTCTGTTTGGAATTAGAAAGCAAGACAGTCACAACTACATGTCCATCATTTCCCATAGGATCCGGATTCTGGGAAAAGCTTTTGGAATGAAGTGATTATAAAAAAGAAGGAAAAAGAACTCACTGATTTCTGAATGACTTTTTTAGCGATAAAGTCAGAAAAAATTTCCATGGATAGGAGATTGAGATCAGTTCTTTCAAATCCCTGATTTCAATCTGCTTCTGAACATCATAATTAAATCTTCTCCAGGGCACTGAGCTGCCTTTTAACATTTCAACATTTATAGAACCCGCTGCATTCACTGACCATTTAATGGACTGGCCTAGGCCAAAAGAGAGAGAGAGAGAGGGAGAGAGACAGAGTGACAGTTTTTTGACATTACAGTAGGTTTCTGTTCCCACAGCTCCAACAATGCTTTACTCAGGGTTTTCCTGTTGTCTCTAATATCACCATGTCTGATAAGCTCATTAATCGTACCGCCCTCAACAATCGCTACCACACACATCCAACCTGTCAAAACACGCAGCCAAATAACAAACATAGTGTCCCCCGTATGCTGACCCTCTCACTTGTCCTCTCTTTGTGTTTTGTTTTAATGGTGCTGTTGTTTTTTTTTCTGTTTTAATTTGTGTTATCTGTCCTTGCAGTGACAGTGGCTAGGTGAGGTATTGGTGAGGGACACAGAGATATATCCACCTTTTCCTGCCTAATGTTGCTCTCATGGCCCTTATCACACCTTTTCACCACCTTCCTGCCCCCATCTACCCCCAAATCTCTGTTCCTCTCTTCAGCCAAATGTCCACACACACAAACTCCTGTACGAGTTCAAAAGCCTCTGATGAAGAGGAGACACTTTCATATGAAGTTTATTTCACTGCTGACACTGATAACCTTTGTGAGACTTGCAAACTCATAAATTGTAATGTCTGTATAATTATTTGCTGCTGGTGTAATAGATAAGGCAGAGTTTTTATGCTGCTTACACAGCTGGGAACACTGACCATGCTATGTAAATCTGACGAAGGTGAAATCAGAGAACAATGGTCAAGTTAAAGGAGGGCAGGACTTTGTGTGCATGTAAAGACTACTGGGACCAGTGCCCACCCCAGCACGCTTCCCAGTCCCTACCCCTGTAAGCCTGTTTTCACATCACTTATATGGCATAGTGCTAAAAAATTGCTGAACATTCTTTTGGTAAATTTGCAGCCTAGGCCAGCAGTGAGATGCCTGATTCAGTGCACCAGGCTTTGACTATGATGAGGTGAATTAAAACAGGTTTGCTGCTGTTAGGTTCCACATAAAACAGAGCTCTGGGGAAGTACCAGTACACTGGTGAACTGAAAAAGAAGGACCTCTTTCACATTTTTTGAGGGAATAACATTTTTATACTTTTGCTGTGAGTGTGTCTGTGTCTGTGTGCATCTCTGGGTGTGTGTGTGTGTGTGTGTGTGTGTGTGTGTGTGTGTGTTTGTGCGCACACGCGCGTGTGTATGTGTGTTTGCAGTGTCAGCTTTTGCAGTCTGATCTCAGACAATTCCTCACTGACTCTGTGTGTGTGTGTGTGTGTGTGTGTGTGTGTGTGTGTGTGTGTGTGTGTGTGTGTGTGTGTGTGGTACTGTATGTGGATGTGGGTGTGTGTTTTCTCATACAGTTCCTTTGTGTGCAAATGTAGGAAACAGGTGCTCTGCTCCCTCCTTTTAATACGTCTTCATCAGAAAAAGACATTTATCAAAAAAGCACAGCAATGACCACACACACACACAAACACACACACACACACACATGCACACACACACACACACACACACACACACACACACACACACACACACACACACACATTTGTCTATGGTTCCATCTTGGAGTCAGAGTGGCTGTCTTACACTTGACTGCTCTGTTTCAGCCACACCCTGAAAGCAGCCAACGCAGACGTGATAAAATTAAATCACCCTTGACGATGTGCTAATCCGCGCTGACCAAACGTCTCTGGTCTGAAATCTAGTCTGTCATTTTTTATAGCCAAACTGACACCTGTTTTGAATAGGGGGTCTCACCCTGACTTATGGCTGTGTTATTTTAGCCTGCGCCTGGAATAAACACCGAAAACTGACCTGAGATCAGTGATCTGGGTCACTTGTTCTCAGAGCGGTGCTCAGACCCATTCAGCTCAGGCTCTGCGAACAGCTGAGAATAGCATAGGTTATGGGAATTACATTTTTTTTTACAGGTGGGAACAGGTATGTCATAAAACACAAACATATCCATAGCCATCATTACTAGAAGAAACAACTCATTTCCCAGTTGTTACCTGGCTTTGTGGCTTAATGTCTATATTCCCTTAATCCTAACAAGTTATGCATAGTGATCTGAAATGTTTCCATGAAATGGTGGGGTAAAATGGTATACAGTTACAGCTTAATAACTTCAAATAACCATGATAACACCACATCTTTTCAAAGTCCATTACTATTGGCTCTCATCCAAAGATTTAATATGAGGGTTGTGACTGAGAAATGAAAGAGGTATTTGTGTTAAAATTAGGGAGAGAGGAAAATATTAATATACTTGTTTCCAATTTACTACTCATCTGAGTTGCCACAGAATGAAGTCTGTAGATGGCAATGAATAAAGTGAATGCAGTGAAACTAGATGGTATTAGAGCAAATCCAAACTTGTCTCCTCATTGTTCCCCTGCCCTGAAACCCTGGAGACTTGAATGACAGGTAATCAGGAGACAGAGACAGAGACAGAAATACAGAGAGACAGGCAGAGACACTAACCACTCTTGTATAGCATGAATTCAGGGCTATGAAAAGTTTTTCTTTGTGTTGTGGGGTTTATGTACTAGGATTACATGACGAAGACATGTTACCGTGGCAATGGAGGCAGACGCTTTCAGGGGACATGGATGAAAGGACCATGGAGACCAAGAAAAAAAGAGGAGCCTCCCTGGACACAGGAGTAAAGCCGATGATCCACGACTGTCAGCAGAGGGAGGAGTCTATTTTGTGCATTTTATTGGTCTTCTGCAACACTTTATCTTAATCAAAACAAAAAAAACATGTTTTGAGCTTGAATATGATTAGTGTTATTCACACCTGCAATAATAACAATGCCCATATTCATATTGAACTCTTCAGAACAGAACCCCTGACTCATGACTGCAAATCACAAACTGAACAACACAGTTAATGCTCCTTTAACATGCTAAAGCAAAGTGTGTGTGTGCCAAAGGCAGTTTCAAAATTCTTATCCCAATGGATCATTTGACTTTGGCTGGGGCAGGCAGTCTTTGCCTGTAAGTCAACACATTCACACTTGGCATTTCTCTTCCTTCCTCTGTACTGTAAATGGACCGAACTGTGACCCAAAAACTGTGGCCCATAGCAAATTGTGAGTTTTGTGTAATTCTGCACTCTTAATAATGAGAAGCTGATATTTTACATGCATTATTATCTGCAGAATAAAGCTGTCTGATGACTTCCAATGTTTTGTTTTGTTTTGTTTTGTCATTACAAGCAATGATCTAATAAAAGAAGCAGCTCTTGTTTGCTTTTTGTTTGTTTTGTTTTTTTCCCTGTTTTTTTAGTTTTTCACTTTTCACATTTTTCACAGTGTAGACTAGCAGCACTAGGATTCTGATTTGTTCCATAAAAGTAACACAATAGTGAACATGTCACAACATGTCAGAAGTATTCCTTACTTTTCCAAATCAGTGTCAGATGCAGTGCCAATGGTCTATACGTTATAATTCAGAGTAGGCAAGTACCCAAGTGTCTTTAGCCTAAAGTCTTTATTTCAGAATGGTGCATTACAGACCAATGCTTTTGTGTCCCACTGGATGCTTCCCAAAGTGCAATAACTGCTTGTCCCTCATCCTCTGTCTATATTTACACAAAATCATGCAAATCAGAACTCCTCTGTGGGTAGCGACACATCCAAAGTACAAGTTTTAAAATGGTGCCTTCAACATCTTGCATTGCAACATTGTCAACTGCATGACACGTCTCTAAACACGTCAGAGGGCATTTTGTCGTCGCCTCTGAGGACTGTCAGGAAGAAAAGGTTCCCGCTACAGCTTCAGGTACTGCGTGCTCTGGGACAGCTACTCAGAACATTTTTACAGTGAAGTGTTTTTGAAACTTCTTGTACATTTTCTACACTAACACAAACCCAACTGGTTCAAATCTACTGAGCTAATGTGACCTTGGTCTCTCTTGAAGCTGTCACTGATAAATGACGTGTCTTCTCTCGTTAATATTCGAGTCTGAAGACCAAAGCCGCATCACGGCTCAAGTTTTTGTTGGCAATTTGGATCATACTCTCCTTTATATCATATCATATTCGAGTTTAACGCGCGCGCACACACACACACACACACACACACACACACACACACACACTAATATATATATATATATATATATTTTTTTTTTTTTTTCCCCCACATAACTGGCCTAGGCCTATATATCAAATAGTAATGTATAGATATGTGAATAGTTGCGGAGATAGATTATTTACTTCCTAATTCAGAAACAATATACAAATTGTCTTCTTAAATTCATAAACCTGTTAAAATAAAAAATGGTACGTGATTAAAAATGGTTTGCTGTGCATTATTGATATCATGGAACATGGAGTGGGCCCCTGCTTTATCAGTGTCACTACGCCTAACATCTCTGAACACATAGATGTATCTCTGTAGAGATTACATCCAAAATCATTATTAACACACTCTGTGATAATGGCTAGGAATGACTTGCCTTGAAATGTTTCCATTGGTCACGTTTGGACTGGGGAAGCGGAGCGGAGCAGCAGATGTTCTGGTCGGTGAGAACGGGCATGGTTTACCAGACGCAGCCAGGGCAGCTGGTATTACCCACAGGCCCGTTCCTCTCCCCTGTTCCTCCGCAGGATCAGAATCAGCATGTTGTAACGCTCTGCTCTCTGGCTCTGGTTGCAACAGACTAAACTGTGGAAACGGCGCATTGCTCGCTGGAGATTTGAGCCAAGATGTCCGCCACTCTTGCTAATCAGATTGATTAGAGGGCGGTAATCTGGCAACCCTTACTCCACTTCAGCGCGGAGGCCCCTCTGTGAGAACACGTTTTACAGACTCCAGAGTCAAGAACTGCCTGCTCTCCCAGCACACTGCCCTGTGTGGGAGAGGATACCTAGAGAGTTTCACAACACAGCTCCTCCTAGGGCTCTGCATTTAATCAAAAAAAAAGAAAAAAAAATTCTCCAGTCAAAGATCCCACAGCTACCACCACGTACTTCATAAGATCGGGGCTGAGGTCTGCATTTCTGTTTTTGATCTTGCATTCATGTGATTCCATGCTCTCAGACTCAACTTCCTACCATCGGACGAGAAACCTCCCAGAAGAAAGTGCCTGGGACTGCAAAAAGTATGCATCTAGGCTTGAGAATCAGCAGTAACAGTGGGCCTCTTTTTACAGGGCCATGCTATGAATTCCCCACTCTCAATCTTACCTACTGAAATGTGTTTTTTTGTTGTTGTTGGGTTTTTTTTTTTTGGTGGCATGTGGGAACCAAGATAGTGGACTGAAAGCGGCATTTTTGTTTCTTTTTTAAGGAGGAAACCATGCTCTCAGTGACCTTACTGTTACCTTAGCGACGCGGCAGCTCTCTCCTCTTCCTGGTCCCGTCAAAATGCAGCTCCATCCCAGGAAGCGTCAGTCTCCTCATTTCCTGTCTGTCGCCTGTTTGAATTCCACCCCGCTGTGTGCCTCCGTCCCTCACTCCACTGCTCTCCGCTCCATTCCCATTGGCTCCACTTTCTTGGAAGGCAGAACTGTTCCGACTGTGGGCCGGATAGATGACGGATGGCCCCTGAATATCCACCAGCAGAAAGAATTCCTGCCCTGTTTCTGCTCTTACTCAAACCGCACTCTTCTGTTCATATCAGCATCTGGCCTCTGTAAGCTGCCATTTATTAATTTAAAGAAAAGTGCCAAACAGGGCCAAATAGGTAATAATCTGGCCATTCATACAACATAAAAAAAAGACTGTGAATGAATGGCTCAATGCTGATTGATAAAAAAAAAAGACAGCGACTGGGTGTGAAACTCAGGCCTTCTTTCTTGGATGTTATAAATATTAATAATATTTAAAGCAAGCAGCTTCACTCCCCTCTCCACACGCAGTCTGTTTCATGCAGTCACGGCTGGCCGGAGCTCTGCTGGGAACCTGCCCAGCATCTGGAAATGCATGGCAACAGGAACACATGTGCCCGACGCCTGCAACCACGCTGCCACAAGCCTGGAGCACTTTGGCCCCCAGACCAGAGTTGTCCTCCGTTACCCTAAACATCTCAGGGTGGATCTGCCACCTCCTGGTCCAGAGGATCTGCCTGTCGCTGTGACTACCGACTGCCTTTCGGTGTGACCGATGGAGAGTGATGGCCCCATTCGTTATTGCTTTTAGTGGTCCCTGTGAAGATAGCTAGGTCTTGGCAAACTGAAATTGCAGTCTGAAAAAAAAACAAAGTTATGAAAAAAATATGTCGCATTTCAGTTTTCCATGCGTAGAGTGAATCGCTGGAGGGCCTGTGAGGTATCTTTTATGTTGTCAACAGGTGCCAAAGATGGGTGCAGTTCCCCTCTTGAGAAATGATGCTTTTTTTCGTTTGTTCATTTTGTTTTGTTCTTTTTATTTTAATGAAAGTACAAAAGTTCCTGAGATCCAGAGCGTGAAGCCCAATTCCCACAAAGACTGTTTCAGAGATGAATTTATTATGCTCCTTCTCTTTTTCGATGCATGTTCCAGAGAAATGAGGGAATTATAAAATGATCCCCTCTCTGAGTTTGCCTGAGTGTTGAGCCAAGGGCAAGGAGTATTTTTACATGTCCCCCAGTAATGCTTGACCGTGCTCTGTGAATATTGAGTGAGTGTGCTTTTTTTCTTTTTTTGCTTGGTATGTTTTTTTTTTCGTTATGTCTGGCCAGCACATTAAGTGAGAGTAATGAACTGGCGTGGCCTAATGTGTGAATTCTCATTGAGAGAGTCTGGTCACTGCTTAGCTGGAACTCATATGTCCTTTCCCAGATTCACACACATACACGCGCGAGCACACACGCATGCACGCACGCACACGCACGCACACACACACACACACACACACACACACACACACACACACACACACGCATGCACACACATTCGCATACACACAGAGTTCTCTCTGGCATGGAGAATGGGGTTTAGGAAAGAAAGCATTTTCTCTAAGAATGCAGCCAAAACATCAGTCCCCAATGGCTAACATTCACCTTCACTGGTCCTTTAGTGTTTTTCATGGGGTCCCTCTCTCTGTGCAAATGTGTTTGTATGTGTGTAAGTGTATAACTGAATGAAACATTTGGCCTTCTGGATTTAGAACAGTCTTGTAGTTCCCTTTGTGAGGAGTCTGTGTTTGTAAGTGGAGTGTGAGAGTGCTTGTGTGCGTTTGTAATTGAACTGTGAGCGTACCTGTGCGTGTGTTTGTAAGTGGAGTGTGAGTGTAGCTGTGTGTTTTCAAGTGGAGTGTGCGAGTGCTTGTGTGTGTTTGTAAGTGGAGTGTAAGTGGTGTGGTATGTGTTTGAAAGTAGAGTGTGTTTGTGTGTGTGTGTGTGTGTGTGTGTGTGTGTGTGTGTGTCTGTTTGTTTGTGTTGGGGGGGGGGTCTAAGGGTAAGATGGATAAGCAGTGTATGTGTGTGTCTGCGTTCATCTTGTCTGTGTCTGTGTCTGTGTATGTGTGTCTGTGTTTGTGTGTGTGTGTGTGTCTGTGTGTGTGTGCGTGCACACGCATGTAAGGGCATTAATTGGCTAAGCAGTGTATGTGTGTGTGTGTGTGTGTGTGTGTGTGTGCATACGTGCATGTGTGCGTGCATGTGTGTGTGTGCATGCATGTAAGGGCATCTGTTGGCTAAGCAGTGTGTGTGTGTGTGTGTGTGTGTGTGTGTGTGTGTTGCTGGCATTCAGAGAACCTGTGTGGAGACTGGTTCCTTGCCCCGATGCAGCCATGTCTCAGAGGGATGGTGTTTGTCCTGAGTCCGTTTCTCCCTCCACAAGAACAGCCTATTCGTCAGACTCCAGATATGCGGTTTTCCGGTCTTGCATGCATCACATTCTAACCCGGTCAAGCCAAGTTGGCCAGTCCAGTTCAGTCCCATCCCCTTGTTTACACAGGACACTGGACTCAAACTTTTCCCAACCCCGACACAAGAGGGTGTATACACTTTCTCTAGTGAAAATGTTCAGCCCACTGGCCTGCTGGACGCAAAGATTTTAATTGTGTGAGTACAAATGCTTTCATGCAGAATTAACCTGAAACCTAAAATATTTATCATCTTTATCATATATCATATCATATCATATCATATGATAAAGATGATAAACACACACACACTTGCGCGCGCACACACACACAGCTTTTTTTTCATGTGAATTTTTTATTTTACATACATCACTTGTGATGTCTCTCTCTGTCAAGTCTGAATAGCTGCTCTGAAATTAGTCCTTTGTTTAGAAGCCACATAAACCAACAATTTCAGTAGCAAGGCTTCAGTTTTAGAAATAGACCTGTCACATGGTAGTACAGAGTGAAAACAAAAGGCTTTGACTGAGCCCAGAACAGAGCTGCTGTGTAAGCTGAACTGCAGCTCACGGTATCAGACACATTCCTACAGAAGAGAACAGCACGGCCACAGTTGTCAGATCATTCGCATTCAAGGGAAGAAAAGCCATTGGTAGCTATGTGATACCCTGTGTTTATTTGACTTGTGGAGAACTATGTCTAAACTCAGTTCTGCCAACAGCAGTAAACATGCACACACTCGGTGCTGTGACAGCTAAAACCTTAATGTAATCTAAAAGCATCTAAACCTGAGGAAAATGGATAATAATCATATTTACATTTTAACTGGGTCCATTCTAATCTTGGTCTGAAAAATCAGTTTATTATATTCAAGTGTGGCAAAATCTTTTCAAATAGAATGGTGTTTTGCCTCTTTTTATAGAAATGTTCTCTGACCCATATGAATTATGTTTAAATCACTGGTTTGCTTATTTTTAACTTGACATTTAAAATTTTAATCAGTTTAGTTAATAATGGGTCTGATTAAACTGACATTTCACGTGGACATATAACACCAGAAAAAAATAAACGTGTGTAATTATCTGTTTATTGTACAGTCACTACGTAACCTGCTGACAGTAATCGTAGTTGCCTATGTAATGAATATATGTAATTTTAGAAATTCACATCTTTCAAAAATGTCTTTAACACCATTTACTTTTACACTATTACTATTTGTTTATCTAAACACTTGATAAACTCAGACATTCCTCAGACATTCTTTTTTTTTTTTTCAATTTTTATTTCAAAACATTACTTGATATTGCTGATGCAGTGTAAGAGGAGAACACAGTTGTATTATCTGGAGTGTAGTTAAATGTTTTGGTCAGAGTTAAAACATAGAAGTGTAAGAAAAACAATGACATTATTTTTTTTTTCAAGGCGTGAATGATAGGCAGACAGAATATGACCTCTAGTCGCCTTATGATCATTTCCCGTTCGCTGTTTTATGTCTTATTTGCGTTGGAGACGTTTTGATGACTTTATTCTCACCGTCAGGACCCAGATGTTGTTGTGGGAAGCGGACGGATGACCACAGCGTTATGACCAACTGACGGTAACACGACCAAAAGAAAGAAAAATAAAGATTGAAAACGTAAGCGGCCGTGTGAGTCTGAAGAGTCTGAGGGACTCTGTGCCTCACATTATTTGGTTGGAAAGAATTTTCAAAATTCCCAATGTGAGAACAAACAAGAATAACACAAGGGTGAGTTGACCACAATTTCCACTCAGCAACCCGTGGCGTTTGGAACGCCGCTCCTCTAGACTACAAAGAGGTCCGAGACGGCCCTGTTCTGGTTCAGAACTCTGCCATGCAGCAAGCTGCTCTCTGCTGTTCTGGAGCTGGGCGAGCAGACATCCCTTCGATGTTAACCTATTAATCACAGTTTAACTGTGTGGGCTGGGGGGCGGAGGGGGGCTGGGTGGGGTAAGTGGGGGTGATGTTATTTCTACTCCGGAGTAAAAACAGTGAAGCTGTAATACTGTTGGAGGTCCTTTTTAATGCCCCCCCCCCCCCCCCGGCCACCCTGCCCAAAACACCCCCATTCCCAAGCCCCCGACCCCCACAGAGGCCTGCTTTTGAGGGCATGGCCAAAAGGCTGAAGCCCAAGAGTGTTTTTTTTTTTTTTTTGGTTTGGGGGGCTGAGAAAGAAAGGGGGGTGTGTGTGTGAAGATTTCGGAGCCTCACCTTCATGCTCTTCATCACATAATGGAGGGTTGGGGGCATGGGCAGAGGGAGCTTTTTAAAAGGTGACATGAGTGACACAGAGTGCAGAGGCTTCATCTTTGAACACACACACACACATATACACAGCATATGTCTATGCCAAATCACTAAAGCTATACCAACAGCAATGATCCAGTCTGATACAAAATAGGATCAAATTTCAATTCAATGTATGTTAATCCACATAGATTTTCAGTTTGTATAATTATACATTATATCTATATCAAATCTATATCAAACCCTTTTTGAACATCTCACCTTTAACCTCTTATTCTAATAAATGTAGCAGTTTGGACTCTAAATCTGGTCTCAGGTCAGAGAAAACAGTTTCCATGGCGTTTAACAGATGCCATACAGACTGGTTTCAGATCATTTATCCTTGTTTAAAATTTGTGTGGGATGCTTGAAATAGATGAAATACCAGTCTTTGCCAAATGTTGAGAGTAGTTCAAAACATGAGCTTTAGTTTGCATTTGCAAAAGCTAGTTTTAGCCAAACCTGACATTTTTCAGACCCATGCATACATTCAGTTGAAAGCCAGCCAAAGTTATATACATCACAGCGAGACATCCATCCCCAAATCCCTGCGCTCTGGCGATGCAGCGGTAAATTGCTGTTCATGTCATCATGAGAACTGTAGGTTTGAATCTCTGCAGTGTTGGCTGTGTTGGTTACCATGGAGACCAAATCTGAGCATGTGATCTGGATGCGTTTCCATGTATCCCCGAAAATCTGTGAGATGCTTGAGAACAAAACTGGGGCCAACAGCAAAGCTCTGCACGTATGCTGCCTTCCCACAGAGACATATGTGAACTACAATAGTATAAAAGAACATTCAGTTGACTTTATGCTTGTTCATCATTGCACTCACATATTAATACATTAATCAAATGTGGATACACACAAAGAATACAGACTGATCAAGATATGGTTAATATGGAAAGACTCATATACAGTCAATACACACAAACTCATATGGTTTTATACAAACTCATAAACCGTTTTAAATACACTCATATACAGTGATATACAGACAGACAGACAGACAAGCAGACAGACTGACTGACATACAGTTAACACATACAGACACACTCATATACAGGTAAGTTGCTGTGATGCTGTAGTTCTAAAGGCAGCTGATGTCAATACAGGTGTTTCCAGGTATTTGCTCTTAAGACATCTGTGTAGTTCCCTGCCTTCAGCACTGACTGACTGGCCAACAACTGAAACAGGCCCAGAGGTCAGAGGTCGAGAACACTTAGGAGAGACAGTAACTGATTGTCTATGGGTCTGTGCTTTTGGCTCTAAGACATTCTGCTTTTATAGGTCACGTTGCTTTTTATAAACAGTTTAGACTTTAGCTTTTATACATGAATGTTACACATAAAAAAAGCAGGTGAAGTTCTCAAAATAGTCACACTGGCCTGTGCGATACACCCTGGTACTATAAATAATAGCAATAATGAATAGGCAGTGATGTAAGTGAAACGCTTTAAGAGTGATATCTCAAACAGTGCTTTTAAGACCTGTTAAAATGATTACGAGGGGGTTGAGTTGATATTTTGACGTAATTGTCATCCCTGTATGCCTCAAGGCCCATTTGGAAGCAATTTGACTCTGTTAATATGAGTATCATTTCAGTTGTAATAATTATGGGTTAAATGGCCGGAGCATTGCCAAGGCATTCACAGACACACACACACACACACACACACACACACACACACACATGTATATACGCACACACACACTCACGTGTACCCATATACACACACACACACACACACACACACACACACACATACACACACACACGCATGCACGCGCACAGGAAGAGAGAGAGAGAGAGTTAGAGAGAGAGAATGCTTATACAGACACACACACACACACACACACACACACACACACACGGGTACATGATGATTTGTCTAATCTAGTATCATTAGCCATAGAGTTGTTGCATCCTTGGCAGATATTTCCTGTGGCTAATGTGTGCTGTGTAAGGTTTGTGTGAGTTACAGTGTTACAGACTAATCCATACAAAAGGAACTTGTGTTCATATGTCACATTCTCAGATGGAAAAAGGCCCACATAGCACAGAGTTTGCCGTCCGCGATCTGTGCGGCTTGACCCAGGGGTGACCTGTGATGGTTATAATGGTGAGAGAAAGGACTCCTGTGACTGGGGCATGATTTACCCCTGCAGAGACCTCGGGGGTGGGTGGTAAGACACACATTTTATGTACCCAAAGTGAAGTCCAGTTAAATCTCTATAAGTCAGCCAATCGAAATCACAGACGACGTTCAATCCCAAATCATTTGTTGTCTTTTCTGTGGGGCATCGGGAAGCCCCCTCTTCACAGACCCGACCTGCCTTAAGACGCCTGTTACAAGAAAACAGCGTGCACAAGACCGCTAAAAGCAAATTCTGGATCTTCAGCGGCCCACCCCGGGGGCCTATAAAGCTTTTACACATGGACTGTAAAGAGAATAGGTTTATGTAAACCATACTGGGCGGGGGAGGGGGGCGGGGGGGGGGGGGGGCATTCTGTGAGAAAATAAAAAAGCAGTAATTGTTCGCATTCCGACAGTTTTCAATACGTAAACGATGTGTCGGTGAGGCAGCTGTTAGTAATTTCAGACGCAGATAATAATCAGGGTACATGCGAAATGGCGTTTTTTTTGTTTTTTCGGACAAACCCACGGCTGTGACTCGCATGACTAGGGATGAAAAGACGGCAAAAGAGAACGGACGGTTTGGTTTAAACAACCTTGGGAGAATGTAAAAAGAGACTCCCTGTCTCTCTTTCTCTCTTTCTCTCTCTCTCTTTCTCTCTCTCTCTCACACACACACACACACACACTTGCCCAAAAGATCAGATGACTGCAAAAATGGGTTCAGAAATGTGAGGTGAACAGATTCATGCAAAAGCATTTTCTCTCTTTCTCCCTCTTTTGCTCTCTTTCTCACTCACACACAAACTCACACTCACTGGAGCATGATCCTGTTAATAAGGAAAAATGAATCATATATATATATATCTTTTTTAATTTTTTAAATAAAATATTTAATATTAATAATATATTTTCTAACAATAATAAATTGAATATTAATAACAAATTGAATATTTGCACTCATATATGGGTAAGATGAATGAGTTATACTTCTGTGTTTCAAACTTTTTTTTTTTTTTTTGGAAAATTTGATAAATATATTCCCATGCGTAGTATTGTACATAAAAGCATTCCCAGAAATTCCCTTGGACAGAAATGACATTTCAGTCAGCTTTCAAAAGGTAGCTATCAGCAGTCTATTGCGCAATAGCCTACATATGTTCTCATGAAAGTAGGCAAAACGGAGCGATAAATTTGCCTGGACAGATCTTTAAAGGCGGCGATGGGAGTGAGCTCAAAGCCCCACCAAAGCACAGCCAGGGGGAGCAGCTGGAGTGTCTGCTTTCATAACGAACTCCTGGCTCCTCCGAAAAACCTCTGCACTCATCATCGCTTGGCAACAGCCTCGTTGTCACCGCAGCGGCTGGACACATCATTTTCTGATTGGCTGCTTCAGCGAGGCGACCAGCTGGCCGGCGGTTCTTCCCGGGGTGAGGGTATGAGTCCTCCAAATCTCTCTGAGTTACATGCCCGGTCCAGTTTCAAGTGTTTTATCGGCTTGCTGTGCATAACGGTCTCCGGGCCAGGGGGAGAATTGAAGACAGTCCAACCAGTAAACACAGGACAGGTAAGGAAGAGTGTGCAGGAATCAGTCTTTCTTTCTTCAGATCTGTCATTTAACAAGTGAAGGTGTTTGGTTCCTTACACTCTATTGTCCTGTTCCCCAGTATCAACTCACTGGATGCTAATAATAATTTGAGGGAAGGCTAACGTGCTGACACTCCCAGTGCTGAGAGCTGATTGGCCGAAACCTTCCAGCTTTTCTTCAGAGTTTCTCTGACAAAGGGCACTGTCTGCCAGAAAATGATGAGTGTAACTTGTAAAGAAAATTTTCAAGCAGCAGAGGCTACACAACCTGTGCACCAGCATAATACTAAACGCAAGTGTCACTCAATTAAAATATGAGCAGCGGTATCTCTGTAAATCAGCAGTTTCTTTATTATAAGCACATCTACACACATATGAGGACTGACTGACATAAAGCCACTTATAATCATCTCTCATCTCTCAATAAGTTGACCATGCTGCAGTCATACTCAAACTTCAGGCTTATCTATAGTAAAATTTAAAAATGTTGAGCATGAGGAACTTTGGTGTAAGGCCCAAAGTTTTGATTTGACAGATAATTGTTTCCCTGACAGTTTACATTTGGTTCTACATGTCTTTTCTCTTTGGCCACCTGCCTGGACATTGAGTAACAGCCGCGGGGGGGGGGGGGGGGGGGGGGGGGGTGATCAGGCAGAAAGAGAGAGAGACAGAGAGACAGAGAGAAAGAGACAGTCATAATGACTGGACATTGACTGGTATCCAGGCAGAGAGAGAGAGACAGTCGTAATGATTGGACACTGACTGGTATCTAGGCAGAGAGAGAGAGAGACAGGCGGGAGAGCTGGACACTGCCTGACAGTTGGGCAGAGAGAGAGAGACAGGCCACTTGATATTGGGAGCAGAATCAGGAGACGGCGGAGACGGCAGAGACGGCGGCAGTCACCATGGATCCTAGTGTCTTCCCAACAGGTGTGGCCCCAGCGTGGGGTGTGGAATTGGCTGCCATGATGTGTCCTTGGATTCCTCACCACCAGCTCGTCGGAATGTTCTACACACAGGAGAGAGAGAGAGAGAGAGAGAGAGAGAGAGAGATAGATAGATAACAATTTTCAAGCAAGGTCAGGTGAGATGGGTGACCCACAGTGATAAAAAGGGGTCTTGGGGCCCACTCTGAGGGGTGGGGGTGAGTAGCGCACCCCAAGGCGGACACTCCATATGTCACTGCAACTGGGACTAGTGGTGGGGGTCAAAGGGAAAGGCCAGAGGTTGAAGGAAGGGGGTGAGAGCATTTGAGGGGGGACAGGAATGGAACACAAAAGAAATAAAGACAGGAAAGGTTTTGGGATTAAGACTGAGGCAGGAACATAAATCCATCCAGAACTGTAATCCCATTCAGGCAACTGTCTGTGAAGTATTTGAATGTTTTCACATGTAGAGATAATTTTATTTCAGACCATTGCACTGGTAGTTTTTTTTTTTTAATCTCTTTACCCTGTGGGGACAGTGGTGGCTGAAGAGTGGACAGAGTTTATCCTTTTTTCTAAATGTGAAAAAGTGAAATGCACAGGATGGCACTTCTGACTGATGTGGCAGAGCAGAGGTCTAAAGGTGAGGTGTACAGGAGTCATTTCATATGAATATTACAGTGAAAAACCGGGCCTCTCATGGGCGAGAACAGGGAGAAGTCACTGCGTGGCAGTGAGGGCTGCTTTGGGCAGGGCCAGGTAGACTGCTGGCCTGTCCTGACCCAGTGTGTGCTTTGTGGGGAGAGTGGATTTAGAATGAAATGAGAGTCCCAGACAATGTCCAGGCTGCGGAGACACGGGCGCCGGGCAGCTGATCTCATGAAACGCTACGCCACTCTATCACCCAGTGCCACATGAAGGCCATGTCTACCATCAATCAGTCAGGGTGTGACGAGTGTGTGTGCGTGTGTGTGTGTGTGTGTGTGAGAGAGAGAGAAGATGTGTGTGTGTGTGTGTGTGTGTGTGTGTGTGTGTGTGTGTGTGTGTGTGTGTGTGTGTGTGTGTGTGTGCGCGCGGGTGCGTGTGCATGTTTGTGTGTGTGTGTGTGTGTGTGTTTTTGTGTGTGTGTATGTGTGTGATTGTGTGTGTGTGTGTGTGTGTGAGTGGGTGTGTGAAGAGGTCACAACAGGAGTGCTGGATGTCCCGGACAGGCATTGGGTGACATCCTCTGAGCGATGTAACTGGAGAGGCACAGATGGAACAGAGACAAAGAGAAGACATAACGTTGAAGAAGGAGTGTGTGTGTGTGTGTGTGTGTGTGTGTGTGTGTGTGTGTGTGTGTGTGTGTGTGCACGCACCTTGTCCTCTTCACTAACCACTCTGAGGGTAAGAAACTGCTGAAATCTGACACCAAACTGGACACTTAGTGAGAGAGAGAGAGAGAGAGAGAGAGAGAGAGAGTTTTGATTTGAAGATGTCATCCTACTGTTACTATCAATCACACTGAAATCAATAACAATGATGCAATCCACTTTATAAATAAAAAATGTAACTAGTCTGTTGAAGAAACTTATGATGGAAAAAGCAAACAAGCAATAATTTAAAGGACTCAACACCAAACCAGATTACCATGATTCAACATATTTGAGGACACAAAATCTGGCAGTTCGGAAGGTTCATTATAAATCATTAATTAATTTAATCTGTTTCCAAAAAGGAACACTGGTTTAATGTAGAATCTTCTTTGAATTTGTCCGGCTGATGTCCAGATTTTTGCCGTTCTCTCTAAATACACAGATATACCTTCACTCCCTTTTCATACAAATGGCACATTTGGTTTAACTGTAGTATATCTTTATGCAGTAAATATAGAAAGGGCAAATGAAGCCAAATAAAGCTGTCCTGACCTCAGGTTTCATACTCCCACGCATGTTTGAAATTTAGTTTGACATTCCAGCATTGTCATGCAGAGCATTGTTAAGGACAGCGCTGAGTGAAGCTACACTGGACGGATAAGGCTGTTCCGCATGTAATCTCTCTCATTTATCATTCTTACAGTGCCCCACAATCCAGCCATCCTCTGTCTCATCTCTCCCTCCGTTTCTCTCTCCATTTCTCCCTCCTGCCTCAGCCCTCGATACTGGAACAGACCAACTCTGAGAAGGTGGGGGTGGGGGGGGGGGGAAGCTGGCACCACTAACCCTACAGTTAAATTTAACCCAAAGACCCCCTCGGACACCGCTTTCACGCACTTTACAATTCAATGCTAAATTTTCCAAGTCAGAGACTCAAGCCAAGAAGCGGTCAGAATCGTTTTCGGCTCGTCGCCGCGGTTCAGTTGGACAGGCCTGCTACAGAACCGCCTTATGACAGAGCTGCCCGGCTGAGTTTGCTGGGATTGTATAGACAGAAACGAGGACTGACCAGATGCCTGTTAGAACGGCCAGACGCCTGTCAGAATGGCCAGACGTCCATTAGAACAAGCAGACGTCTGTTAGACTGGCCAGTGATGACAGGCTGTCAGCCAACACACCAGCTTGCCTGTCAGAGTTGATCAGGAGTATTGTCTCTTTCCATCTACCTTCAACAAAACCTCCATCTACCTTCAATAAAAAACAAAACCATACGCCCAAACAGAGAAGATATTTCATTGTGATGTTTTGGGATATTTTAACATGAATAACAGCCAGTGAAAGACTTATAGATGTCTATAATTACAGAATTACAGCTATTTACCTATAAGAGATGCCAATGCCCCAAACCACCAAAAATTTGTATTTGCTGCAAAAGTAGATCGGCAGGTAAAACAAATGTTGTTTCTGGCTTTTAAACTGACAGTCAGTCCACTATTGTTTATCTCTGAGTGATGCTTTGTGATGTATCAGGAGAAAAACCCTTCTTGCTTAGCTGAATGAAAAAAGAAGGGTACAAATAAGTGGCTGCATCACTCAGCACTCAGCATAGACATGGTGTAAGACTGGTGATCGTGGATTCGGCTTAACAGCTCTGTACTCGAAGTTCTTTCTCTTATGTACATTGTTGTTAAAGTTATGACAGATCCTAAAACAGTGCAACTGAGGCCCAAGACTGGACATTTAAACCAGAGAGACAGTGGTAAGTTTCATAAACTGGGTTAGGTCATGTCATTTTCAGTGCTAGTTGATTCAAATTTACCATCAGATCAAGCAATACCCTATGATTCTTCTGCTGAGGATTTATTCAGTGCAGCTGGGTCCAGAGGGGTGAAACAGCAGCCTTGCCACTAATTCTAAAAACTTCTGAATTCTAAAGTGTAAATCCTACATATATTAACATATACATATTTCTGAGTGTGCTTTTTCATAATATATAGGAATTATATGAGTTTTCCTCTTGTTCTCTCTCTCTGCTTCCTACACTCTCAACTCATGTCTTCTTTCTCTCAAATAAAACAGCAGGAAGCCAAAGACCTGACATCACTTTTATGTCACTATGCAACATGACCTAAATTTATCGTCATGGCAACTCTTGACAAAT
>NC_044499.1:24478763-24488763 GCF_902362185.1 Chanos chanos | reverse complement strand
CCAACTGTGGAACACCCAAGATGCTCCTGGCCTGCAGGGGCTTTTGAGAGATATTAGAAACACACATGAGAAAGAGAGAGAGAGAGAGAGAGAGAGAGAGGGTCCCGCCTCACACACACACACACACACACACGTGTAGCAGGGAGAGCAGAGGCTCTGTTGTAGACGGGCTGTGAGGTGTACAGAGCGGGGATGACTGGAGGCCAGGGCAGTAGGGTTAACTCTTTCTCCCTGACTCTGATTAGGCAAAGCAGTTCCCGCGGGACGGCGGGGGAATGAGGAGCAGGATTAAAGGGCTCGGGGGGAGGAGGAGAACGGGAGAGGAGGAGAAGGGGAGAAGGGTGCTACTCCCTCAGAACTTCATTACTTCACCCAGTCAGGTCAAACCAGCCCAGGCCCTTCCAATAAAGCACAACAGCACTGAAATTTAATATTTCACTCAGGACTGTTTATTTATTTATTTTTGATAATGATTTCCCACGTGTAGGTCAGTGGTGGATACAGAAAGTGGCTGATGGGTAGGCCTGGGGAGATCTAGGTGGGCCCGAGTGAGGCTCATCACCGCACGTTGTCTTCAACAGGCTTAGATATTTACAATGTAGTGACCGCAACAGCAATACAGGCATGACTGTCATTGTTGCAGTGTTCTACCCAAAGAGCAGACTAAAAACTAAAAAAGGAAACCGTATTGGCCTGACCTTTCTCCAGATGTGTTTTTTAAAGAAAACGAGTCAATGATAGTTGTTTAGCTATAGTTGCACTTAACAATTGCCAAGCAGCTGCCACGCGAAACACAGACAGAACCATTGGCGTGAGCAGGACCGCAGTTACATACACGTGCATCCCACGCTGTGCGTAGGGCACCAAGTGCCCAAGGGTGTACCAAAACAGCCTAATGGTCATCATAAAAATCATAATACTCATAATGATGAATTACTTAAAGTTAAGATGAAGCAAGTTCAGCTAGTTATGTGGTGTAATATACTGCTACGTTGTAGTTCTGGTTTCCGTATTTGTAACACTGATAATGAAAATTTATTTATTTATTTATTTCTGTGGGGGCCTTTTTGGTGGGGGGCGGGGGAGGGATGGGGCAACACAAAGCAAGTTCAGCAGTGGTACTTGGTGTGAGTTAAGGTTAACATAACGTAATGTAGCCTAACATCAGTCAAAAAATGCAAGAGAGGAAGCTCTGAATATTACTACTATTATTATTATTATTATTATTATTATTATTATTATTAATAATAATAATAATAATAATAATACATGATTCTAATGATTCACAAGACAAAACAAATCACATTCAAAATAATAAGTAAAAATTAAACCTTAAAAAAATTGTACTGTAGAAAAAAATTATTTCCATGAATCTGAATGGGTGGGCCAGCTGTCAATCTGGCACACCCAGGCCCACTGGTGGTCTAGTTATCCACAGAGCAAAAGGCAAACTCTTCTCTTTTATATTTACTAATAGTGCTTAGCCAATCCCACACAATACAAAAGACTCTTTTAGTGAATTCTCTGAGCGTTTTGCTTATTCTGTATGTATTCCCACTACAGTGAGTGTGAGAAGTCAGACCAGGGGATGTGTGGACTAAGCATTAGGCAGACAGATTTTCTCACATATGCCCAGCAATATACTTACAAATCAGATGCAAACAAAAATGAGCTCCGTTTGTTTATAAACAGCATCCATGAAGGCTGTGAGGACAAAGGAGGCTTTTTTGTTGCTGTTTGTTTGATTCATTTTAAAACCACTGATTCCTTCACATTCATTCATAAATACGTACAGTACATACATCTATACCTACATACCATGTATGCTAGATTTTGGGACTTCCATTATATCAAAAGTAAAGAATAACAACTTACCATATCCCTCACCTAAAGCATTTTCCCACATTTAGTTTTACCAATAACAATAATATCTTTTCGAAACAAAACAAAACAAAACAAAAAGAAACAAAACAAAACAAAACAACATTCAGTTTTTTGTTGTTTTTTTTTTACCAGTGAAAACTATGATTTTGACCCCAGTATGTGTAATAGTGCATGTTCAGTCAAATATCAAAATGTTATCCTTGGTTAAAAAAAACAAGTACACACACACACACTCTCTCTCTCTCTCACACACACACACACACACACACACAAACACGCACAGAGCAAACTGTCATGGATCATGTAGCCTGGTCTCTGTCCTGGACATTAGACTGTGACTCTGGTATGCATTCTTATGACAAGGCAGGTGTGTGCCTATGTGGGAGAGAGAGAGAGTGAGAGAGAGAGAGAAAGAGAGAGAGAGAGAGAGAGAGAGAGAGAGAGAGAGAGAGAGAAAGAGAGAGGGATAGAGATCAGTTGACCTAGTGTCATGTCTTGGTATTCCTGTCCCTCACTCATTGAGTGGGTTCAGGCTACAAACCAAATACAGGCTTCGGCAAACCACTAGCATCACACTGTCCTTGCTGTTTCTGTGTACTTCACAAGGGGCCAGATTACTGCCCGTCCCCACGATTTACTGCCCTCTCTTTAATCCTCTCTGCACCAGGCCGACAGAGAGAGCCTTCTGTTCATTCATAGATCATAATCACGTAACATGCGCTGACAAAAAAAACAAACGTCTCTTCTTCTCTTCCACGCAGTCCACCTTCACCTGTTAAAGAGCAAGGCCAGAACACAGCAAGGTCAGAAACCCCGCAAAAACTACGCGCTGCCAGAAACACGCAGCTACTGTGTCCTCAAACAGTTTACTGGGCCAAACATGCCCGCTGAAGAGACAGGCATGGTAATGGGCCGCCAGCTGTGCCCGTCGTTCGTCCGGCGTGTCAGACGCAAGACACAGCCGGCACGGGTGCTACTGTTGCCACGGCGAGAGAGATTTCTCATCTCACAGCACGGCTGCCCACACTCAGAACAAACACGAACGCAAAATTTCTCACGTTGTCAGAGCTCACTGTGGACGATAACAGCGTGTGAACAAACCTTCTGTCTCTGATGGACAGTCTACATCTCATCCAACAACTCAAGAATACTCCTGCTCTACTTATAAACAACTGTGGAATTACGTAACTTTAGAAGTGATAGATTGTTTTGTAATTAATAGAGCTGAAATGTATCCATTCTTTTGTTTGAGGGTATCTTTGATGGTGGGAAGAACTGTTTGGTTTAGAACAGTAAGCAAAGTCTAACAGGCATTTCATTATGTGTCTGCTGTCATCTCTCGTGCTTCAAAGTATCTGAGTGATGTTGTTAAAACTGATCTGAAAATGCTATTTGGATGCTTCATATAAACAGCTTATGAGTTTAATAGCTGCAGCCTTTCGTGTCAAAATGCCCTTTGTGTTTTGAAATGTTTGTTTTTTAAATTGTGTTTTAAAATAACAAAAAAAATGGTTGGTATAAATGAGTTGAGTGTTGATCAAGATTATTCTCTATGATAATTATGATATACAGCTAACCCCAAGCACAAAAGTCCATTTACTCCTCTACTCCATAAGCGTTTGTCATCGTGTGTGTGTGTGTGTGTGTGTGTGCATGTGTGTGTGTGTGTGTGTATCAGTGTGTCTGTCTGTCGACGTCCTGCCAACATGGCCGTGGAAGACCTTTTCTACCCGAACGCGACTGGCCTGGCTCGCCGTCTCCACACAGACTGTGGGAAAGTGTAAACGCAGCTATTTAAGCGCTGTCTTTTTTTCCTGCTGTGTGTTAGCGTTCTCTCAGAACAGACAGTTGGCCGGGACAGGAGTGACTCCATAACCCCCTCATTCTGTCATCAATGTATACTGGCCATTCTGCCTGGCAGGCTTCACAGCCTCCACACACACACACAAATACAGTCCCTCACACTCCTGCAAAACAGGAAACAGAGACGAGATTTCACACAAACTACATCAAATATCTGCAGTTTATTTAAGATGCACACACATACACAGACGCGTGTCAACCTGCACAGATAAGTCAAAAGAATACTCAGCATATACCTATAGAATACAGCACAGACTCTCTCTCTCTCAGACACACACACACACACACACACACACACATACAGACACACACATACAGACACACACACACACACACACACACACACACACATACGTTTGCACTGACCCTATTCACATTTAATGTAGAAACTTCACTCAGCAGTGCTTTTCACTCATTGGTCTATTTGCTTTCTTTCTCTGGCTCTGTTTTGAGTTTGAGCTCTCTTTAAACAACCATGGCCGTGGGTCAGTACAGCCAAGTAGCAAAGAGAGAGAGAAAAAAAATGTAAATCTGCAGTTTGCTGTCTTAGGGGTGCCAATTTTGGCAAGCATATTTTTTTGTTTGTTTGTTTTGTTTTAAAAACAGGAATCATCCTAAGAATTTCTCTCTTCTTCAGATTCCAGGTTGACTTCATATGAAATTGTGCCTGTGTGGTCATTTTTATTACTGCGACATGGATTCTTTTTTAATCAGTGCCGACTCTGTGAGTTCAAACAAAGTGATCTTGACTTTGTCACATGATTTAAAATAAAATACAAAACACAACATTTTATTTTGAAAAGCTGATTACACACATGATGAATCACCACAGGGTACAGCTCGAAGTGGAAATTGAACAAAAGTATTTGCAAGACAGCAACCATCACTCTGCACACACATGCCTGTTGGGACTAAATTACTGCTCTGTGTGTGTGTGTGTGTGTATGCACGTGTTTGAGTCGCAGAGCACACAAACATGTGTGTATGTCTATGTGAATGTTGGCAGACAAGTGTTTAAGCGAGTGTGTGTGTGTGCATATGTGTGTGTGTGCATGTGCATGTATGATTGTGTGTGTGTGAGAGTGTGTATGTGCGCACGCGTATGTTGCTGGTCTCAGGTTTGAAGAAGTGTTTGCATGTGTATGTGTTCATGCATGTGTGTGTAAGTTTGTTTGTGCATGCGTGTGTGTATGTGTGTGTGTGTGAGTGTGTGTGTGTGTGTGTGTGAGTGCGCACGCGCACGTGTGCATGTGTGTTTGAGACAGAGGGTAGCTCAAGCAGGACGTCACGCCTCATTAACAGTGATTAATAGACGTGCTTGCTTTCCCATGATCTCTGCTGACTTGAGAATAGAGAGAGCACCTATGAAGGAGTGGAGGCTCTGGTCACCCTCACCCCCTGCATGCTGAACCATTTTTTGCTTCCACACAGTTTCAGAGAAATGCCCTAAACAGAACCTCTCCTCTCCATAGCAGACACACATGGTTATTTATGCTCTATTTTAACCTTCTTACTTACACTGTTCAAAAATAAAAGCTTTTAAGTTACATTTTAAAAATAGGAATAATAAAAATAAATTACATCAAATATTGAACATTTTAGAAAGTATTATTTAACTCTGAAAAGATGTGAAAAAATGATGATACTTTTACAATATCTTGGTTAGCGTTAACTGTGAGGTGAGTTGTTCTTCTTTTGTCCGTTCTCAGTAACACAGAACATAATATGCTAAATAGATTTGAGCCTTATAGAATCGATCTTGTATTTTTAAAAAACATTATAAAGAAATGTGAGACGTCAACATGTGAGATTACATAACAAACATAGGTGATCGTGTATGAAATAAGCATGAAATAAGTATTTGCTGCAGTGTGGAGTCCTCGGGTATGAAGCAGTCGCAGGGTTCACGCAGAAAAAAAGAAAAATGGAGAATGAACAGAAAAACAATGGAATACCCTTTTACTGTTTTCTCTGTAAATAACAGTTCTGAAGGAGAAAATCCAGTCCTGAGAGCCTTACAGAGGACAGGCTGGAGACCTACCTCAGGAGAGATGTTTTCCTAAAATTTCCTCCTCTAAACTCCCCTCACCATCATACTCAACACAATTTACAAGTAAGTGCAGCAAGACGGGACTTTTCACATGCATAAATATACATTGGTGTGAGCCGCTTCAATTAAGAAATAATACAATTCAGAATGTCCTGCCTGTTTTTGTCTTGTTGAGGAAATATGCTCTCTAATCCGCTGATATAAGAACCATCTGTGTAAACCCCTGGTCCAGTTAATACTGGACGGTCCGTGTTAGTAGACGACTGCTTTGGATGAGTCTCTACAACGAGTCATGTCTGTAAGGCCAGCTCTCCCACCGAGAAAAAAGCAGGGCTTCACGGGAGACTTCTGCGCGCGCTGATCTGGGATCAGCCATAAGGGTTAAGATTAGGAGTGAGCGCGCCTGATTGTGGATGGGCAGCTGCTGTGAGAACAGCCAGCGTGGGTGGCACTGTGTGTAATTTAGACCATTCAGGAGAGTATCCTGGTAAACTTGTTCCCCAGCCACCCCAAATAAACTGACCCCCCAGCAGGGGTAGAGGGGGGAAGCCTAAAAAGCAAACACAGAGAGGGTTGACGAAGTCATCCGTTACTCTCACCTGCACGAACAAAGCTCATATTCTCATATGCGATTATCAATGATCACAACAATAATAAATTTTGGGGGAAAGCAGACGAAGGTCAGTCCAGGTCTGAAATCCTGGTTTTCTCCTGCTCACGGCTGACACCACTCAAAGGCAAAGGAAACAGATGAACTCAAAAGAGATTTTACTATGTCAGCTGACATTAATCTGGCATAATCATTATTCTCTTTTATTCAGCTTCAGTCTCTTCACTACATTCAAATAAAGTTTTGAAATCTTTATTTATTTTTGAAATTTGTAACATTTTCAGACATTTTTAATATTTGATTCATCCATTGTCCTAAAACATAAAGAGAAACATTAAATGAATATTATTTTACATTAATGACATATTCAGGAAATGTATGCAATTGTTAGTATTATTGTAACCAGTAACAGAGGGGTAGAACATTAATGTAATATATACACTGCCTGTGGATGTGTGTGCACATTTCCTATCCATTCATTTACTCAGTCCAGTCATGTAACAACATAAAGATCAGTTTCTTCACTCTGCTAAACTGTATTGATCTGTCATGTGTAAAAGCATATAAATAAAAAAACTTAATTAAAAAAAACACATACACATGTAGTGGCTGAATACAAAAAAAAAAAAACAATAGCATATGCACAAAATGGTTTCCTAAACACAAGAGCAATAATTCAAAGTCATTACAAACAACTGCTCTATAAGAATAGCACACGCTCCATGGAGTGAAGCTGACTTTGTAAAACAAATGTGGTTGTTATCGGGACTTTGTTTCAGTCTGAAATACGCCCCCCACTCCTACCCCCAAACCCCACATCCACCCCACCCCCTGAGGGAAAGCCTGCACTCACAGGGAGAAGAACACACCAGTTGAACCCTTTTCCGCTTTTGTTTAAATCCAATGTTCCCGCTTAATTCACACATAAATATGCACGACTCTGGGAAGGTTTCTTAATTTCCTGTGTAGGCCACACACAACTGCAAAGATCCCCAGCCCTGAGGCTGTATTACAGACCTGAGAAACTGTAATCTGCAAAAATATTTTTTAATCCCAGTTCACTTTTCTTTTAGCAGTGAGCTTTTCCCCAGACCAGAATGTCACCCCAGCGTGGTCAAAGTTTGCCGTTCGGCCAACCCTTCAATGGGAGTGTTTTTATCTGAATAAAATACATTATTATCTGTCCTTCATGATTTAATGTTCCCATATCCATTGTTTTATTCATTGCTGCAGTGGTTAAAAATAACAATATTTTTATATAGTAGCTAATAACTAAAATTAAGATTTTTTACATTTATTCTCACACTTTTGGCACATTTTTCAAACGTGTATCTACTATTTATCTACATTTATCTATTTTGACATTTTAGTAGTGCTTTTTTATGTTATGTGATGCAAATATAATGCAAATTATTGGACTGAACATTAACTGTAATATCTGAACATATACTGTAACCTCATCAGCGTCCTGAAAGCACCCATTATATCATTCTGCTGAGAGCCTATAGAAGAATATTGCAGCAGTATAATAGTATACATGTACAGAACTATACAGGAATTATAATCATTTGCATTACATTTCTGGATTTACAGTGGATGTAACTGTGGAACTATGATTTGTTTATTAAGTTAATATACCAGTTATTTTAGATATTTTAGTGTTCAGTGCTGTATGATGTTATTTTTTTTGAGATAGTGTATTTTATTTTTTCCTCTTGTCAAGCTATTACCAGGCAACCATTTACAGTTCAATGTCTAATATTTAACATAGATTTACAGATCTATAAACTTCAAGAGTACCAAAATAAACAGATTTTGTTTCAAGCATCTTCAGATGTACAGCAAAAAGATGAAGCCAAGAGAAAAAAAAGGAGGGAGTGGAAACGCTGGGGGAGAGAGAGAGAGAGAGAGAGAGAGTGAGAGAGAGAGAGAGAGAGAGAGAGAGAGAGATGGGGAAAGCAAGAGAGCTCAGGGCGCTCTCTTGAGGCCAGATTTGAACGGAATTTGTTCCCTGAGTTATCCCTCTCAGTGTGGGTGCTTTGGTCTCCGCCTAAAACCCAAAACATAGAGCCCAGTGAAACACCCAGACCAGAACCAGAGCCAGCACACTCACAGCCCAGTGAAATACACAGACTAGAACCAGAGCCAGAACATTCTGAGAGCAGCAAAGGATTATGGGGAGGAGAGTTAGAGAGAAAGAAACATTTAGAGTCATGTACAATATTATTAAAAAAAACAAAGTTGAGTTAAAAAACTTCTGTGTCCACACAGTGCCCAGAAATGCTCATCAAACCACCTTCAAAAAGTATGCTTGTTTCAACGTTATCCAGTGTTGTTCCCTGCCATCCCATTAAATCTAGTTCAATATTATTTAAAATGTTTGAAAGATACAGTCTACCCCCATTAACTTTAATGTGCTCCCACACTGTATAACATAACTGTACAAACTAACAGGAGGAAGATATATCAGCAACCTCACTTTTAGTTTTTGGGAATAGAGGACAGGGGAAAGGGAAAGGAGCCAATGTGAGAGTACTGAATATAAATAAATAAATAGATAAATAAACAAATCTATGACCCACGGTCTAATGTCTCCAAGTCTAAGAGAGAGACACAAAGCAGGAATGCAAAGCATTCCTCCGCTTTCCAAAAGTGTTCGTAAACAAGCTTCGGCAACCACCTCAGTAAAAAAAAAAAAAAAAAAAAAAAAAAGGGACAGAACTTTTTCAGGACAAAAGTGTTCTTCACGGCTGCACACCTTTCCACACATCTCCAGGAGCGAGTTGAGAGGACTGGCGGGCAGTTAGGCCCCTGCAGCTGCAGGTTTGATGTGGGGACATTCTGTTTTCCATGCCACAGAAAGGGTCCTTTTAGTGCCAGCACCATTACAGTCTGGGCGGCTCCCACACTTCAAAGCGTGGCATGGGGCCTGCACTTCCTCCTGGGTTTGGTTCAGGGAACAAACGTAGCCTTTTCTGAGAGAAGTGTGGGGCGGCCACAGAGATGCCTGGCCTTCCACACCTGTGTTTGCTAACTTCCATGCTAATTAGCATTCGGATGCTATTTTTGAGATGCTGCACACAAGCCTCATTTATGAGGGTTAGATACACTGATGGTGGTGGGGGGGTTTGGGGGGGGGCCTCCATGGCCTTGTCTTTGAAAACAGGAACAGAAATCTTGAGTCGCTCCCAAACTTATTTGAGAAGACATGTACTTGCAGTTTCATGCTCTACAAAATTGCACATGCAGGAAAAAAAAAGTCAAACGTAGTTATCTGTGTCAACCGATATACATGAGATTTTATTCAAACCTGTTTGATCTACGGTAAGGCCATTGTGAAAGCTTTGTCTTTTTCAAGGTTTGGTTGTATCAATGTTGATGTTACGACTAGAGAACTCCTCACTCAAGAGCAGTGCTGGAGTAGATAAAGGAGGGACATTAATCCTGAGTCAACGCCACTGGTTCCTGCCATGGGATCTGAACCGACAACCCTGTGTTTCCTGGTATGAGGGTCTGATCCACTGAGTGACCCGTCTCTTACTCAGCTATCGTTTTGTAATCAATCATCTAAGTTTCAGAGATAGCTGAAATGA
>NC_044499.1:24458763-24473763 GCF_902362185.1 Chanos chanos | reverse complement strand
ATGGTTTTTTTTTTTGTTGTTGTTGTTGTTGTTGTTGTTGTTGTTGTTGTTTTGTTTGTTTGGGGTTTTTTTTATTTAATTATTTGGTCAAAAACATTTTTTAACACATATACATGGAGGATACATGTATGTATAACCACCAAACAGAGAACATAATTTGTGGGAAACACACAAAAAAAAAAAAGTTTAAAAAAAAGAAAGGATTGAGTATTTACAGTCTTTCTAATCAGACCTCTGTGGAAACAGCTCAGAATGGAAGATTCTGGAATAAGACTCATGCTTGGCTGTGGAGGCGATGTGATGTCTGTTGGTATAACTCCGGTCTCTCTCCTCATCCAGAGATCAGGGCCGTGGGACATGAAGTTCGTATGGCGGCATTGCCGTCTAAGGAGCGAGAAGGGTGGGAAGGGACGTCTGTCAGGAGGGGAAAACATCAGCCGGGGTTAGGCTTCGAGCGCCGAGGGGCCGACATATCCCTGCCTCCTGATTGCTTTTAAAATAGCTCCTGCAGAAATTGGGCATTTTACACCCTGGCAGGCACCCAAAACACAATTTGTCCCATGTTTGGAGGTCGAAATGGCTGAAACAGTGATCTGCAGCAAATACCAATATCCTGGGAAAATTCTGGACTTCACACTTTCTGAAGTATGCAGTGGGGTGGGTGGCTGGGGTGAGCAGGGACTTGGGAAGGATTAGAACACGCAGTCAAAAACGTTTGGCCGTTGTCAAAGTCAAAACTAGGGCCAACATCCACTATCTCTTGATTCACTGTATCACCACAACACACTAATCACTATCACACAAAATGACTGCTCTAGATTAAATGCTTTTAAATACATGCTGCTATTGGGAAGACCAGTAGAAATAACACCAAAACCACATGACATAGTCCTGACAGGTCAACAGCACAGACCAGACCAGGGGCAGACAGTCATCTCTTTCAGGCAAACCCAGCAGTTCTCTGTGTTATTGGTAAGAGCATGACATAGAGAGAATTCATGAGTCATATGTTCAATGGGTATATAGCGGTTTATGTATACACACACACACACACACACACATATATATATATATACACATAACCTCTCTGAACTCTTCCACAGCCAGCCTAGCCAACAGCAGTGAACAGCACTGTTCCCATAGCTTAGTCAACAGCAGCTAACAGCACTGTGCCCTTAGCTTAGCCAACAGCGGCATAAAACACTGCTCCTATAGCTTAGTCAATAGCAGCAAACAGCACTGTTCCCTTAGCTTAACCAACAGCATCAAATAGCATTTTTTCCTTAGCTTAGCCAACAGCAGCGAACAGCACTGTTCCCTTAGCTTAGCCAACAGCAGCGAACAGCACTGTTCCCATAGCTTAGCCAACAGCAGCAAACTCCCTTCTCTGAGCTTGGGGAAACAGAATGGGGACTACACACATATCATTTTATTCTTACTTTATTCACATAAATGTTGCCACCTATTTCTGACCAGTACTACATCAACTTAACATTGATGGGGTTTTTTTCTTCTCTTTCTCCTACATCTCGTAGAAATGATTGTTGACCGATCTTGTCACCAGAGGCTTCAGTTATTTTAACTGCACTAAATTACATTTAACGCGTCCTAATTATTTGAACCTAAAACACACACACACACACACACACACACACACACACACACACACACATATATATTTATAACTACCTTAATCTCCCATCTCTCATTGACACTTATTACTTATGAAGCATGTAAATAAACTTCTTTTCTTTAGAATAGTTTTAGTGTTGTCACAGGTCTTTGACTCTTTATGTAGTATTTATCGAAATGAACTGAAGTTCATTTGCCCACTTAGGAATTTTCTGTCAGACATCCATAGCCCAAAGACATATACATTCACATTCAAGTCTGTTCTTACATTTTCGATAAGACTCACAGTACTTGCCCACAGAGCAGCCAGTAGTCTGAATTGAAGATTATTCTACACCCCTGTCACTCAGTGTGAGGGTAACTCTATCAAACATCTGAGTGGCTGGGAGGGAACTGTTGCTGATGAAATATTATCCCTGCCTGTCTATTCCTCTCAGGCCGGAACGAATCAATCGGCATAGGGTGTCTGAGAAAGAGATGTCTCCAGAAGCTCTGCTCACCTCTGCGGAGCCTCTGGGAAGAGCCACTGTCTGGGACAGCAGCTTCACGCTTCAAATCTGAAACCAACCTTAGCATGCCCACTCCAAAGGGATAACCTAACAGACAGAATTCCTCCGTGCACCTTTAACAGACTGAGAGAAAAAACTTTAATGTCCAAGGCTTTCTGTTCATTTAGAAAAAAAAAGACAAAATCAACAACACTAATGCTGTGGATAGAAAAGGGCAGTGTGTTTCTAAACCTTTTATCCATTTTAGATGCTCTAAAATCCAAAATATAGATTTTTTTTAATTATGCGATATTCGTTTTTTTGGTTTGTTTGTCTTTTTTTTTGCATATGTGTCTTTTTGGTCTCAGTCCAATCTGTGTGCTGAACATCTCTTACAAGGCTGAAGATCTTTCTTCAATTATTCTTATAACTGCTTGGAGGAAATTCAGGTTCTCCTGTATGTCAGCATTTGTGTGCGTGTGTGTCTGTCTGTCTGTCTTTGCATGTGTGTGTGTTTTAACATTCAGTGCTGTTGTAAATGTTCTTTTCACTCAGTTACTCCTCCCACAATCTAGCCTCCTTGATATCAGCACCTTTTTTTCTTCCTTTCTCTCTTTTTTTGAGACTTGTTTTGCCCCATTTCATCACTCCTCCCTCTTCTTTCAATATCTCTCTCTCATATTTTTGATAGGGATGTCAGGAGGTTAAGTCCCGTCCTTCTGAACTCAGTCCCGAGTCCAACCCTCTGCCGGAGCCCCAGCTGCTGACTGCGCTCTCACACTAACCCCCTTGTTTATATCGGGACGCAATTAAGCTCAGGCCAAGTAAGGGAGTCCCAAAGAGAGGGGCAAGAGTGCAGGCCAGCGAGTCAAGTTTCAGCCCCTCCTCTTGGTCCTGGCCTACTCCACTCTGTCTCTCTGGCCTCGTCTCCCAGCCCTCCCCGACAACTCCTCTGCCGCTCTCATACGCTCCCCAGACGCTCTGGAGCTGTTAGCCTTCCTGTAACTCTTTTACACTCATGTTTTCATTTAAAGGAACAAACAAATAGTTATTTTGTTGTTTTATTATTTGCTGTGGCATCTTGTCCGATCTATTCATTCTCCTGTTGCTTTTAATAGTGGCTGAACATTTCTATATATCCTTTAAGCGACAGATGTTAAATAATACATTAAGTTCATGTTTTATTCATGTAGTGACATGTTTAGAAAAGTGTCAAGGCATAGTTCAATGAGCCATGTGTTGAAACTAATAAATGAAATTAGTTATTAATTCTAGTGCTTATGAAGATTCCAATAAGATTCCAATAATATTCTATAATTCTGAAGAATACACTAACAATCCTGCAGTTCATTTGGATTGGCGATGAGAGACATCAGATTTAGACACGGATGAGGAGCAGTGATTTTTTAACCTTTAGAGTGTGGAGACAGAATGACACTGAAGAATGGAAAGCATTCCACGCAGACACATTGGAGTATCGTTGAACATTATGAAACAGTAATGAATAACAGAGGAAAGAAAGAAGAACCGAAAGAAATAGGTGGAATCTGTTATTGACTGTATTGTGCAGCAATCTCTGTGAGCCCATCTGGCCAGCATCCCTGTTTCAGACAGACAACCCCTCCACAATAGAAACACGCACGCACACACACACACACACACACACACATATATATATATATATATATATATATATATATATATATATATATATGTGTGTGTGTGTGTGTGTGTGTGTGTGTGTGTGTGTGTGTTAAAAATGTATATAGGCTTCTAAATCATTTTTAAGACTTCAGGTCCCATTCTAAAATAATACAAGTAAACAGATGATTCATAAATATAAGTGTGTGTGAATTAATAATTGTGTAAATCAAATTAATAAATATAAGTGTATGTGTAGAACAAATTGCCACATTATAAAATGAGAGTATATGTAGGGAATACAGTTTCATCATAACAGAAAATGAAAGTCATTATCACATTAGAAACCAGACATAGTTTTAATCCAGTTCAAACATGTGTTACTAAAACAAATAATGTAATAAAACAAACAATCCACTGAATGAGTAAATAAATTAAAATAAAGATTAAATTATCATTTTGAATGTGAACTTAAATGTGATAGACGTATTGCTCAATTTTGAGAGTGAGGAATGATTTCTGAAAAAGAAAAAAACACTGTAATAGAGACAGCCATAATCTTTGCAAATGCTACAAGCGAATGCAAAAATATACAGCGCATTACAATATATGAAGTCCATACGTAGGTGGCTTTGGCGTGCAAAGCATAACTGGAATTATGGGTTTTGGGGCTCGAGAGTTCTCCCAAAACACTGGAGTCAGCAACTTCCTCTGGAGGTTTGGCGTTTAGGTAAGCGAGCCTCCAGCCACTGCTGGACCGCTCCTCGCAGCAGCCGAGCGCCGACTCCACGTTCTCTACATGTGTGGTCCAGTCCAGGGGGAGTCTGCCCAGGGGAGATATCCCACAATCGCAGACACACGTGTGCAGGCCGAGGCAGCAGTGTGATTCGGTCCAGAGAAACAGGCGAGCTCACCGGCCACTGGGCACGCTCCAAAGCCCCAGCAAACCGCAAAGTAATTGTCGGCTTGGAATAATGAGTCTATTCGATATTCTATATTTTGCGAAAACGAATGTTACATTCGTTTGTCAATGAGGCATCGGGTACAAGATAAATTGTATCCATTTCAAGTGCTGCGTATTGTCCAAACATTTATAATCTCTGTTCATTATAGTCCATTACCATTCATTTAAACATAATCCTGAATATACCAAAGGGATTCAGATGCTGTATAAAATGATGGCTAACAATGTTTTATGCGACCAAAAGTTCTCAGTATCACGATTTAGGGGCTATGATATCTGTTCAGGTTCTTTAAAAGGCAGGAGGACTAGTATTCTCGAGTGATGTAAAGAGATAAGAAAATAGCGGATGTATTGTAATCGTTGCATCATCATGTTATAGTTGTACTCGAAGACCAACAATAACAACGGATCCCGAAGTTACATATTTTGCTCATTTTATCGATGTTCTCATGCCCAGAAATCCATTTAAATTGAACAGAAAAGAACATGTTATCCTCATAGTACAAAACGTTTATGCGAAAAATGAAAAAGCACTAATAATAACTGCTGCGACGGCATTTTTTTTCTTACAGAATTTATTTGTTTGTTTGTTTTCAATTTGATATTGTATATTTACTATGATGGTAACCCAGTTCAAGACTAACTGAATTTCTGAGAAAAAAAAAATCTTTTGGAGAAGAAAAATGCTGAAGTCTGTTTGAAAATCCCCATCGCTGGGAGAACCACCGCTTTAGAAACATGCTCTTAAAGCAAAAAACTTCATCATCCACATGTTATGTTCACGGCAGCATGGGCTTCAGCAGTTCATTATCTTGTATCACAGTCAAACATACTGATTATCTAAATAAAGAGAAAAATATCTAAAAGTCCAGTTGCTTGTTCTGGTTATTTCTCTGTGTTCACTGTAGAATAGGGTATTTGGGGCTCACTGGAGAGACCAGTGAAAATTTTCTTTTCATACTCATCTGACTTTCACAGGAGAGAGGGATGAAAGGGTGGAGGAATGGAAGGGGAGCTGTGGGGAAGAGTGCGGCGTTGACAGACAGCGGGATAAACAGGCTGGCGGTCCCTGACCTCCTCACACCAGTGGAGGGGGGGGGGGGGGGGGGGTGGAACAGGCCCCTTGTCTCCTGCAGATAATATACACCCAACCGCTTTCAACACCAGGTGTGACAGGCATCAGGGGGGTGGCGTATCCATAGGGGGCCACAGGGCATGGTGGGGGTGGGGGAGGGTCGAAGGGGGCAAATTAGGAACATGTCGGTAATAATTTAGTACATGTTGTTTTTCTGTGCACACCAATATCTCAGCCCGTGTGTAGGAACATGGCAGTCCAGACGCTGCCGGGGAGTATTGACCCAGAGCACTCCTGTGTTCTGACTCCTTAAGTCTGACCCAGAGCACTCCTGTGTTCTGACTCCTTAAGTCTGAGCTGATTCTCATAACATCAGCTCTCTACAGACTACATACATACTGTAATTTACAGAGAGGACACTCTAACGTGTCTATATGAAACACAAATAGACCCCTCCCATTCCCTACATCCAAAAAAAAAAAAAAAAGCATTTCTCATATTTAAATGAATCTGTTTTATTGATTTGCATTTGTTTGATTCCAGTTAACCTGGACTTTTCCACTTCCCCTGTCTGCCTAACCATCTCCATGTAAGATGAATATTTTAATGTGTTTTACTACAGTAATATGGTGACCACAGTGTTAAGATACTGTTTTTGGTCTGCTGACATACGCCAGGCTGGAGGACCTGTGCACCACCCCTCTCAGCCCATCAGCCTGCTGCATACAAAAAAAAAAAAAATCCACACAGGCTGCTCTCCATTCTCAACAGTCAATCTCTGGTCATTCTAACAGCTCTCTAATCACGAGGGTATATATGAGGTTTTGAACTGGCTGTTCACATATAAGAGCCCAGATCACAAGAGACAGAAAGGGCACCAAGTTATTGCACTTCATAATGTTGAGTGTTCACTAATACATCACAATGTTATTGTTTTTAAGAATCTCGGACATTAAACAAGTATAATATTTCAAATGGTTTTTGAGGGTGTTTATCCCGATAGCGTTTGTTTATTTGAACTCTTTTAGACTGTTAGACAGACTGCAAGCTTGCAGTTTTCTATTCAGTTTGATAATGGGCTGACCTTGTTAAATAGCAAACTTTTTTTTCAGCTGGTGCTAGCTTTCTGACTGCTGTGAGTTTCATCTGAAGGGATGATTTTTCTCCAACCTAAAGAAAACATAGCTCCAACCCATGAAGGGGAGGCAAGAAAAACTGAGCAAGCAGTCACTAAATATTTAAATATATAGACTAACTAACTAACTAACTAACTGACTGACTATAAATAAACCAGTCAAAGAGCCAAAAGCCTGTTTTACTTTAGGACAAAATCATTAGACTTTTTCATGTCCACCTCAGGAGTTGGGAGCAGAAAAAGGAGGGAAAAACTCTCTCAGGTTTAAAACCCATTCAGCTATGACAGGCAAATGTGTCTTACTCATCTCATTTTCTCCTCTTGCACCTCCTCCTCTTCTTCACTCATCAGGCAATAAAGCTCACATTGCCTCCTGTGACCTCCTCTGCCCACTGCCCCAAGTCCAGATCTATAGCACCTCCCCTCCAAAACAACAGCCTGCTGCATACCTCAGGACACACACACACACACACACACACATACAGAGACAGACAGACAGACACACACACACACACACACACAAACACGTGCACACACATACACATGCACACACACACCAAACACACCAAACAGATGCACTACAAAGGTGTTGTTAAAAGTGACATATGGGGACATATGAGCACACAGGAGCAGTCTCTCTCTCTCTGTCTCTCTCTCTCTGTCTGTCTGTCTGTCTCTCTGTCTCTCTCTCTCTCTCTCTCCCTCTGTCTGTCTCTATCTCTCTGTCACACACCCGCTGAGTAAGCTGATAAACAGCCTCAGTACGACCTACACTTAAACCTGCGCCCAAAAACAAAAAGAACAACACATAAAAATAAGCAAGAGTAGGTGGGTGGTTGGGAAAGAGAGAGAGAGACAGAGAGAGGAGAGGGAGAGAGAGAGAGAGAGAGAGAGAGAGAGAGAGAGCACAGGGAAAGTCTGAGAGAATGTGGGAGGTCCTAACCTTGGGGGACACAGTAGGAGAGTAAGTGTGAGTATGACAGTATGACATATACCTACAAATCAGTGCATCGTCTATGTACACACCAAAGCAAACACACACATGTGCACGTGTAAGCACACGCACACACACATGCACACATATGCGTACGCACACAGACACACACACACACACACACACTCACACATACATGCAGAGACACACATGCACACGCGCACGTGTGTGTGTTTGCTTTGGTGTGTACATAGACGATGCACTGATTTGTAGGTATATGTCATACTGTCATACACACACACACGCACACACACACAAACACACACAAACGCACACATATACACACATTCTTCACATTTATAAAGGTTTATTTGGGACATCGATGCTTACACATCAACCACCATTAAAGGCGCATTAAGTTTGTGTCAGCTTCAGTGCACTTTTGTTCGTCAACAAAAACGAGCATGGTTAAAAAAAAAAGAAAAAAACTCAAATCCTGTTGATGGACAAATGCACAATGCTGAGCCCATGCGTGGAGAAAAGGTGACTTCCCCTTTAAGAGCTGGACAGCCCTGCTCAGGGCAGAGAACACAAGCCTCAGTCCTCCATTTATATACATTAACCTGTGGAGGGTGATGAATGTATAAATAATATAATAACAACAACAGTAACAACAATGTTCTTCAATAGAACAATGCTCTAAAATAGAATCTAATGTGAAAGGTAACAATGCCAAAAAAAAGAAAAGAAAAAAGACGGAAAACGACACTAAACAACAAAAAACAAAAATGTGTAAATTAAGTTCATTGTTTACTTCCTAGAGGGCCCCCGTCTCTCTCTCTCTCTCTCTCTCTCCCTCTCCCTTTCCCTCTCTCTCTCCCTCTCTCTCCCCCTCTCTCTCTCTCTCTCTCTCTCTCTCTCTCTCTCTCTCTGTCTCTCTCTCTCCCTCTTTGCCCCACCACATCTGGGCTTTGTATCAGACCTTAAATGAATGGTGAGTGAAGGCCAGGCTGTGACAGCTTGACTGGGCAGGCTCCAACACCGGACAGGCCTTGATTTAGGACGCCTGAGCCCCAAGCAGTGCTGATTTATTTCAGAGAGACAGAGAGAGAGAGAGAGAGAGAGAGAGAGAGAGAGAGAGACGGGGGGGGCAGTCAAGGAGGGAGCAGCGTGTACTGAGAAACAGTAAAGGCACTGTTGGCTAGAGAGAGAGAGAAACAGAGAGGGAGAGACAGAGAAAAAAGAGGAGGGAAGGAGGGAGGGAAGGACTTGCTTTCCCCCCTAAGGGGAAAGGCACCCCCCCACCTCCCATTTCCAGAGGGTGTTAGTTGCAGTAAGTGTAGAGGACAGGAGGTGAGGCTTCCTTTCACAAGCATCAGGTCGGAAGGAGGGGATGTGTCAGAGAGAGAAAGAGAGAAAGACACCTATTATTTACACCCATATACTGAAGCAACTCTTAATTCCTATCAGAACAAGTTACATAGTACAGCATGCGTATGTATGTGTGTGTGTATGTGTGTGTGTGTGTGTGTGTGTAGTAGTAGGCTAAGGGATTGGGAGACACAAAACGTCCACTTATAAGATAGGGAGTGTGTGTATGAAAGAGAGAGAGAGACAGAGAGAGGGTACAGGAGAGGGCACAGGAGAGTGAAATAGAGTTATGGTGATGAAGAAAACTCCCGCAGGTCTCTAACCCAACCCCCTCCCCAGGCTGTCAGTCAGGGGGGCTGGACCGCCCACCTTATCTTCCCCTGCTGTCCAAATCCCTGTCTTCTCATTTGGCTCCAGCATGACAGCCCTGTGAACTCTGTAAGACACAGGAAAGCAAAGAAAAAAAAAAGAAAAGAAAAGCCTTAAGCTAGCTCCTCTCTCTCTCTCTCTCTCTCTCTCTCTCTGTCCCATTCCCCCGGTCTTTTCCTGGATGGAGACAGGAAAAAAAAGGATGTTCTTTTTATTATCTTACAGATTCATCAGACTCACTGGTTGAGTGGGTGTGTGAATGCCTATGTGGGAATCTTTTATTTAAGTGTGTGTGTGTGTGTGTGTGTGTGTGTTTCATATGCAACAGCATAGTGGTCTCTCTACTGGTGTGTGTGTGTGTGCACGTGTGTGTGTACTGTGCTTTGTGTACTGGCGATTTATGTACTGTGTGTGTGTGTGTGTGTGTGTGTGGTATGTGACTGTGTGTATAAAAATGTATTCCTGTTTGCATGTTGTGTATGTTTGTGTATATAAATGTGCGGGCTATTCTGTGTCTCCTCCACCTAGTGCTGTCGAAAGTGACACTTTGAGCCCATCCCAAACACACACACACACATACACACACACACATTTCACATGCTTCCTCCTGATAATCGTTTCTCGTCATTTCTCATGTATTTCTCAGTGAGGTTGCTGAATGAGACAGAGGAGACAAAGACAGACTATGTGAAGGACTCAGGACTATGTGAAACAGACCTACAGACCTAAAGTCTTGAGACGTGTCGCGTTCTTTGACTCGTCAACACTCGTCTGTATGAATGACTACGGAGTGTCGTTTAGGAACTTTCTAATATTACGTTTATTGACAGTCAACGTCGACAGACAGACACACTGATACACTCACACACACACACACACACACACACACACACACACACACACACACACACACACACACACACACACATACTCAAACGAGCACACACGCTCATGTAAACATATACTGTACACACACAGACACACATATGTAAAGATACATACATATATATATATATATATATATATATATATATATATATATAGTTTTCCTTTCTCTCTGTCTAAGTCTTCCATCTACAGGTGCTTGATTAGTGTTTGATGGGGACTGTGGAGCCAGTTCGCGGTTTGGTGACCCTTGGCCTGGGAGAGGGGACTGATTAGATTTAATGACACTGAATGTAATCAGTGTCAGAAAGTCCAGCACTGAGTCTCACCAATGCTCTCCACAGGGCAACTGTGATTCACTCCTTCAATTAAATTCAATTCAATGCTACAACAAAGGTGCTGTTAAAAGTTACATGAGGGGGCATATGAGCACACAGGAGCAGTCTCTCTCTCTCTCTCTCTCTCTTTCTCTCTCTCTCTCTCTCAGTCAGTCAGTGAGGTGTCTGCCTGTTTCTGGATGGATAGGTGATGGGGGGGGGGGGGGGGGGGGTAGTTTGGCCGGGGTCTCTCTCATGATTAATACGTTTTTTTACCACTCATTTGTCTGCACGTCAACTCCACCAAATACCATGGGTACCAAACACATCTTAGTTTGGAACTTTCTCTTCATTAGCTACATAATTTCTCTCTCTCTCTCTCTCTCTCTCTCTCTCTCTATCTATCTCAGTGACTGTCTCTCACTCTCTCTCTGTTCCATACATTAGCTGTAACATTCTATGACATGGCTGGCAGTGTAATGGAGTTCTAGTCAGTTTGAAGCACCAAAGACATGACTTTTTTGGCTCTAGCTTTCATAGTCATACTGAGAGAGTGTGACCCAGAGAGATATTCAGTGAACAGTGAATTCAGTAAGAACATTGCTTTTGCCTGTTTCCATAACGGATTAAAATTACTATTTCATTAGAACATGTAATGTGAGCGACATATAATATGTTTCGGTTCTCCAGTAAACTGGCTGATGAGAGCTTGTCCTGATCTGACAGAAAGATGTTCAGACTCCTTTTCTGTGCACTTAGAAGCAGAGTCGGCTGTCAAAGCCATGTGTAGACAAGGCTTTAACTTAACTGGATGATCTACATGATGATTAAAAGTGTTAAAAGCATTCTTCTCCAGCTGAGAGCTGTCAGTCTTTTCCCACTCTTAGTGGGGAGAGTTCACAGAGAGCAGGAGCCTGAGAAACAGTTCAGAGGAAAGGAAAAAAAGGAGGATAACCTCTGCTTCTCATATGCAGTATGCAAGTCAGTCTGTGGTCGTCAGAGAAGTATGGTGAGTTGTGGAGGACATTAAGAGCAGTCCGATTTCTGCACATCAGGGCATAAAAAGCACAGAGACCCTGCACCTGTGCAGGAACACATGGTGGTCTGTGTGGGGGTCGGAGAGAAATTACCTGACACAGAATCATACCATGCTTTTCAGGCAACTGATTCCATTAAGTGTCTTGTGGAATGTCCCATGCCAAAGCAGACAGAATGAGGTCTTAAGGAACAGGGCCCAGACTAATATGGTCCTTACCTTCCAAATTGCAGTGTTTAGATTAGAGAATTGGAGGCTGAGAAGTGTGTTTGGTGAGGGGGTACCAGCCAGCCGTCCTGGGCAGACTCTTCTGGGAAGGCTTGTTTTTGGAGAGCCCATGTTAGAGGTGTCTGGACATGGCCTCAGTGCTGGGTTGGGTCGGCCGTGTAAAGACTTCGGCTGTCAGCCTTCCCAGGTGGAGGACAAAGCCTTCCCTTCCTGCTCCACAGGGTTCTAATGTTACCATGGTATTGTTCCCACACACAGGCATACGCACACACACACACACACACCACACAGACATGCAAAGATATATCCACATACCACACACGCATATACACACACACACACACACACACATACACACACACACACACACAGGCCCTGAGTGTGCCAAAGTTCATCACAACATGCTGTATACAGATGGTGGATTTTAGAAGTGTGCAGTAAACACAATACAAGACACATGTCCTCAGTTAATTCTGGTCGTGATCATGTTCTCTGATGACATCGCCATAACTGTAACCACCAGATTCCCTTTTTTCCTCTGTTCTTCATCATCATCATTATCATCATCATCATTCTCGTCGTCTTTGTTGACATCACCATAATCATCACTCCAGTTTGCTATTTTCCCCCTAAAACAGGCACCGTTTGCTTTTTACAGTAAGTAAGGGAGGGTGGCTACGCGTTCTCATTATATTTCATACTTGTGTTTATTTGCATTTGACATTCTTCAGGCCTGGTGTAAATCACATTTAAAAGACATATATACCTCATTATCCCACTGCAACTCTTAATTCCCCCAAATGCACTGGAGAATATTCAGACCTCATTTGTGGTGTAAACACTCTTTAACTGATCCAGATTAAACCCCAGCTCTCAGATTACCTTCCTCTCCCCTCCTTCCCTCATGCCACACCACACTGCTTTACTACGAGAGAGAGAGAGAGAGAGAGAGAGAGAGAGAGAGAGAGAGAGTTCCTTTACCACCAAGCTCTCCCCCACAGAGTAACTGATGACCATGTCGTTTTTTTCACTTAATTAGACTTGTTAAATGTAATTACAATCTAATGGAGTCCATACTCAGATTACAGTGCTGTGGAGCCATTTCTCTTTTTTTCCCCCTCTTTGTTGTTACAGTATGAGGAGTTTGGTCTGTCTGGTGACGCCCAAGGCCAAGGGTAGTGCAGACCCTCCATCAGGGCCCTACTGGTTATTAGGAGAGACCACCAGCTAAATCAGGGCCAGTGGTGGCTACAGAAATGAGCTGAAGTGAAAAGGCTGCAGGTTCGCAGGGAGAAGCAGCTGTTTAAGGGAGCAGCTCTTCCAAAGGCCAGGCCAGGGGTATAAAACCAAAAATCAATAACAGGCACACCCAAAGAATGACACACAGAGCTGGTGGAGATCCACAGCAAGGGACAGGTGATTAAAAACTCCACCTGCATTGCTCCATCTGGCTGCAGGGGATGGGTGGATGTGACTAGAATTATTTGGGAAATATTGATCATTTTGCTGTTGCAAGTTTAAGTAATTATGGTGAACTCACCAGAGTAGATGCTAAGTTTAATTTGCTGCCAGTCCACTTAAAATTAATTTATCATCTGTAATGAAAAGGTCTAACATAATTTCACATCCTGGAGAAATGAGCTTTGATGAGTAGAGCTTTTTAGGCTTACTCTCCAAAAGGAATCCAAGTGCTTTCATCTGACAGACATTAAAAATAGGTGGATGAAATGTACCAGAAGGTGTAGTACAATTACTTAATATGACCAAATATCAGAGACTATGAAAGAAAGAGATTAACCACACTCAGCAAACTCAACCCTCTCCCTCTCCTAATGTGTCTGTGTGTGTGTGTGTGTGTGTGTGTGTGTGTGTGTGTGTGTGTGTGTGTGTGTGCGCATGCATGTGTGCGTGTGTGTGTGTGTGTGTGTGTGCATGCAGGATCGCGTGCTTGTGTGTGTGTGTGTCTGTGTGTGTGTGTGTGCATGCATGTGTGTGTGTGCATGTGCGCACACGCATGTGTGTGTGTGTGTGTGTGTGTGTGTGTGTGTGTGTGTGTGTGTGTGTGTGTGTGTGTGTGCATGCAGGAACGCGTGCTTGTGTGTGTGTGTGTGTGTGTGTGTGTGTGTGTGTCTGTGTGTCTGTGTGTATGTGTGTGTGTGTGTGTGTGTGTGTGTGCATGTGTGTGTGTCTGTGTGTGTCTATGTGTGTCCTGATGTCCTGAGGTCCTGATGGGCCTTCTCATGTTTTTACTGGATGTCTGTTTGGGGGGTGTTGGCTTCATGACCCTGGAGTTTATGGCATTCACATTAAATTACCATTCAGGTCTCACATGCAATTACTTTCCTTTACCCTGTCCTATTGTACCCTGGCCTTACCCCCCCCCCTCCCCCCTCCTCCCTCTACTCCACAGCCCTGTCTGGGGGGGGACACCCCCCCTACTTCCACTCTGAACGAGTGTTGAACTGAGATTCACACATATTTCCACTCCCGTCTACACCCATCACCGCTGCTGGGGCTGGCACTGCAGTCTCAGCAGGGGGGCACTTATCGGCTTAACAGGTGGGTAATTACCACAGTCTTTCAAGCACTCAGTCCAATCCTCAGGGCTGTGAAAGACGACCACTGGGAGTCCGCTGGGCCTAACCTGGAGGACAGATGAGGGAAAGATGTGGTCAAACACTTGGAGAGGCTCTTATCAGGCTTTATTTAACTGATTGATTTCCTCAGACAGTCAGACAGTTAGTTAGTCAATCAGTTAGTTAGTTAGTTAGTCAGTCAGTTAGTTAGTTGGTTAGTTAGTTTGTTAATCAGTTAGTTAGTTAGCCAGTTAGTCACACAGGTATCTATCTGTGGATGGATGCTATTCGTAACAACAATAATGGTTTCAATAATAACAACATATAAAAAGAACATACTATATCTTGC
>NC_044499.1:24438763-24453763 GCF_902362185.1 Chanos chanos | reverse complement strand
CAAAAGGCAATGGAAAACATGTAGGTAAGGTAAAACATACGTTATAGTTGATGTATAGTTCTTCTATGTGTTTCATTTAAAGACTTCATTGATTAGTTTCATTTACAACTGAAATTCTTAAAAATGCAAATGGCTTTTTATGAAGTAAAATTACTTCATAAATGTGTTAACTGTTTGAGATTTGTCATCACTTTATAATGTTGTATGTGTATGCAAATATGATACATTAACCAAATGAAGGGGAAAAAATGAAAAATTGAAACAAGATTTAAAATTTATCTGCTGAATAGCAGTCAGAATGTTTGTTTGACATTGTCTTATGTCTAAAAAATATGGTGAATTGTTTTATGATACAAAACACAAAAACACAAACATTTTTTGTTAAGTAAATTGAATAACTTTGGACTCAAATTAATTCAGCTAGTTGCAGGATATAAATGTACAACTTTGCATTGAGCTGATGCTAAAAATCACCTAATAATAATTTTAGTCATAATAATTTTAGTTGCTTAAAAACTGTTGAAGCTATGGAAAACTTTTGGCCAGAAACAAAGTTCTTAAATTTTCTATAAGATATTTCTACTTTTCCTAGTTGTTTTCTCATTTACAATATTGCTGTGGTGTTTCACAAGAGATGGGAGGAATAAGAGACTATTACAGTGCTTTTTGTCCTCATAGCTATTATATGGTATTGTTAGTTTGCTACCAAACTGTACTCATAAATTGTTTTTTTTTTCCTCTAGAAAACACATAAATGTCTATCTAAATAAAGAAACAGCAATAATGATAATAATAATGCACAAGAGTCTGCTTAAATATGCTTTATGAATTGAAGTTATTTCAGTCTTTTATCCAACTGACACTAATATTTTCGTTCAACCAAAAACAAAAACTAAAATAAACAAAACAAAAACTGTATTGTTGAATGAAGTCTATGGTTGTTCATGACTCTTATGTGACCATAACTGTGTGATATGTTCATCGTACAGATGAAATCATAAATATGATTGCCATATTCTCTGCTTTGCTTTTCAGTGACCAGTGTCTTCCCCTCATCCTCTCTCTCTCTCTCTCTCTCTCTCTCTCTCTCTCTCTCTCTCTCTCTCCATCCTCTTAGGGTCAGATCTCCGTCTTGCTCTTGTAACTGTAGCCTGTTCAAACAGATCCGTGTTTCATCTGAAAACATTACAGTAGAATAAGAAGGCCAAAGACGAGAGAGGCGGAGAGAAAGAGAGACGGTGTGAGACCAGATCCACGGCTGCTGATGAAGCCCTGTGTTTCCACACAAAGAGACCTTTATGAGCAGGCTCCGGCGCCCGCACAGATTAAAGTCCAGTCCTCATCTCAAACATATTACAGCCCAACAGGGAGGACGAGCAGGTGTCTCTCCGCTGTCCCCACAGCTCCCTCCCGGCCTGCGCGGGCTGGGATGTGTTAAAGGGACTCAGCCCGATGTGTGTGAGCGGGCTTGACGAAGGCATTTATACACACAGAGTAATGTAGAAGTGTGTGTGTGTGTTTGAACAGAAGTGGTGATGGAATAGCTTGGTGTCATTAGCCCATGCCTTGCTCTGTGCTCTGATAGGCAGAGGAGTGGCACACACACACACGCTTGCACACACACGCACGCACGCACGCACACACACAGGGAACAGAGGGGTATTTCCAGCCTACAGGCTGTAATTATGAAATGGAAGATTGTTTCAGGCATGGCTTGTTCAATGATGAGAACCAGGTACTTTTTACTCTCAGCCACAGGAAAATTGCATGAGGCCAGCCAGGCCAGAGTGCCTAGCTTTTCTGTCATTATCTAGCAGTGCACAAAATAAAAACAGTGTGGGACTTTGAGGCAAAGCAGTCCCAAACAACGATAGCATTACTTTTTCCTTTTTTTTTTCTTTTTTTTGGGGGGGGGGGGGGGGGTACTCTTGAACAGAACAGTGACAAAAGCCTGGTGATTTCAGTCTCCTCAGTCACAGGCCTCAGTTAAGAAGGTAGGCAGAAAAGAGTGTGTGGGTGTGGGTGTGTGTGTGTGTGTTCACGGCACTCTGCTTGCTGGGTTTACTTCTAAGATGGTGTTTTGGTGTCTATGCACAGGCTATGAACAGTTGTTGTGTCTGTTTTCTATCTGATATCATTCATACACACCAGTAGAACAGTGACAATATAAATATACGGACATAACACGTGCTCGTGCGCACGCGCGCACACACACAGTCACACACACAGTCACACACACACACACACAGGCTGTGAGGGCAGGCCTGGGGCTTTATAAATGTCACAGTAGAGGAGGCAGAGTGTCAGTATATAGCTCATTTGCTCACCTGACTCTGCCAAAAGCAACATAATTTAACTGCAGGTACACACAACCCAAAAGACCTCAACTATTTTTCTTTCATTTCTGTCTCTCACATATTCTGCCATATTCTGCTCCATCTCCAGCCCTTTTTTCCTTTAACCACCAACCCCCACCACATACCTACACACACACACACACACACACACGCACACACACACTCACACACACAAACACACGCACACAGACAGAGAGAGATTATTTTTTTTGTTCACTGATTACACAGCAGTCACAATACAGTTGCAGACACTGCACAGTTTAGGACAACATCATTTCTTTCTTTCTTTCTTTTCTTTTCTTTCAGACCCAAAATGTCTGAGGTCTATTTGAGAGCTGACAGAGATGACGAACCAGCTAATGATTGCTCTGACGTCTTCCCCAAGTTTAACATTTGACCTCATGGTTACTTCACTTCAAATGTCTGATATAACAATGGTTATCTTTACATTTCTTCTACATTCTCATTGTTAAACACAAGGACATGTGGCGGGAAAGATAACAAAGATAACTTCAGTAACAAAAAAGAGGCAATGTTAGTATGGCACAGAGAGCTGTATGGGGTCTCTTTCAGGCACTGATGGAATTTTTTGTGAACTTTCATACAGTAATGGGGTTCTTCGTGAACTTTCAGGGGAGGATGGAGTTTTTTGTGAGCTCTCATGCAGTGATGAAGTTTTTTTGTGAACTTCTTGACTTCGTTAAGCTCCTCAGCATGTGGACAAACAAGGAGCGTGCCGCCTAATTAACATCAAACCGCACCAGCAGTGTGTGTGGGGGCCTCGCCATCCCGTCCTGAGCAGGGCTGCTGACACGTCACGCAGTTCAGGGCCGCAATAACATAGCTCAGTCTCACAGCCCCCTGCTGGTCTTCAACTCTCTTTTATTGAGTCTTTTTTTGCCGAGTTCAGCATCAAACTCCCTGCACCCCACCATCACCACCTTCAAAAAAAACAAAATGTCCCTGATGTGGAGGCTAAAGTCACATGACTGTAGCTATTAATACTCAGTCAGCCTCCACACACACACACACACACACACTTAATTACATGATATGTGCGTGTGAGTTTCATCATGTAATTGTGTTGTGTGTGTGTATGTGTGTGTGTGTGCAGAGGCTGACTCAGCATTAACAGCTGCAGTCATGTGACTTCAGTCATGTGACTTAAATAAAACTATGGCTGTCTTCTCTTTATTTACTAGATGGCAATACGTCCGGTTCATTCCGGAGGCAGGGTTGCATTTCCATATGAAATGAAAAATACAAATATGTCGAAATAATACAGAAAGCTGCGCAGGCTATCTCACCCCAAGCAACTCATCAGCCCAGTTTAGTTTGTGTCCAGCAAACAGCTACACTAATGAACAGCTAAATAAGAAATGGTTATGCGGTAGCTTAACTGATTTAAGCCAAGCAAACACTGTTTTGATTACAGACTTATTATATATCATACTATTCATGGTGCAGTGCTTCTCCAATTGTATTTCCAGTCTTTTCAGGTATGGTTTCTCTAACACTAGGCTGTCACACAGAGGGAGTCACTGACAAATTACGATTAATAAGTAAGTAATTCGTAATGTATAAAACTCTTCTAACTGAAATTTTGCAGTCATTATGTTGAACAGTACTGGAATGTTCTTTGACAAAAGAACCCCCATGGTTGTGCTGTTTGCAGTTACTCTGGGAAGACAGGCGAGGCGGAGTTGCATACACCATTACAGAAATGCATAGGCAAAAACAAGACGTCTTATGAACTCAGAATCCTAAATTAATCATCTACAGCTCTGACAAGATGCAGCACATACAGTATCATGAAATACAAAGCTGAGGAGATATAGTAATCCTGTGTCTGATTCATCAAAAACAGTGACATCACCAAATCAAACAAACTCTGCCGTATGCATGACTTGAGCAAACATAATAGACAGTTTATTCATTCAAACAGTCAGTGCTCTTAGACAAGAGCATCTGTGTGCGTAAGGCCTTTGAGGGACTTATATGAGAAAAAGCCGTGAGTTTGAACTGTCTGTGACGACAAACAGACAGATACTTGTATGAAGACAGAGGATTAGAACTCGCAGACTTGCTTACAAAACATCAAACATCACTATGCTGGTCTGACGCCCCCTTTCCCAGGCTACACAAACAGAGCACTAAATGAGCACTCAGGCAGTAGAGACTGGCTGACTGTGAAGTAGGTGCCGGAGTGTGTCAAGAGTGGACAGGATTGATATATCTATCCACATCACAGCAAACATGACTCACCACATGGAAGCAAAAACACAGAAACTTGACAACATCAACAACAACAACAACAATAATAATAATAATAACAATTACTAATCTTATTGTTTTTTTTAATGGCAATTTCCCTTTCAGACAAATTCATCAAAGGTGAAGCCTAACCAATTAGTTTCTAGAGCACACTCTGGGGTTAGTCAGTGCTTAAAATGAATGAACTCACAGAGAAGGGACAAAGCAAAGAAAAGCCAGGAGCTGCAAACAAGGCTTGCAACAAAATGTTTCCTTTTGATGGTAGATCCGGGGGAAAACCTAATGAACTGCATATCTGTCTCTGGGACTGGAGTCCTGCAGGGGTTTATGAAATGTTTTGATCTAGACAGACAGTGTAGGAGGGCCTGAGATATCAACAAATTTCTATAAATTCATGATGCACCAAGACCACATCACGCCATCAACGCAACTTACTAAAACCTTACTACACTACGAATACAACTCACCAACACTGTACTATAACAACACCATAATACACTATGAGTACAACTCACTAACACCATACTGCAGCAAAGACCTCACTACACTATGAATACAACTCACCAACACTGTCCTGCAACAACACTATAATACACTATGAATACAACTCACCAGCACTGTACTACAACAACACCATAATACACTATGAATACAACTCACCAGCACTGTACTACAACAACACCATAATACACTATGAACACAATTCATCAACAGTGTACTACAACAGCACCATAATACGCTATGAATACACCTCACCAACACTGTACTACAATGAACACCTTCCTACATTATGAATACAACTCACCAACACTGCCCTGCAACAACACTATAATACACTATGAATACACCTCATCAACACTGTACTACAATGAACACCTTCCTACACTATGAATAGAACTCATCGGCACTGTACTACAACACCATAATACGCTATGAATACACCTCACCAACACTGTACTACAATGAACACCTTCCTACATTATGAATACAACTCACCAACACTGCCCTGCAACAACACTATAATACACTATGAATACACCTCACCAACACTGTACTACAATGAACACCTTCCTACACTATGAATAGAACTCATCGGCACTGTACTACAACACCATAATACGCTATGAATACACCTCACCAACACTGTACTACAATGAACACCTTCCTACATTATGAATACAACTCACCAACACTGCCCTGCAACGACACTATAATACGCTATGAATACACCTCACCAACACTATACTACAATGAACACCTTCCTACACTATGAATAGAACTCACCAACGCTGTACTACAACAACACTATAATACACTATGAATACACCTCACCAACACTGTACTACAATGAACACCTTCGTACACTATGAATACACCTCACCAACACTGTACTACAATGAACACCTTCCTACATTATGAATACAACTCACCAACACTGCCCTGCAACAACACTATAATACACTATGAATACACCTCACCAACACTGTACTACAATGAACACTTTCCTACACTATGAATAGAACTCATCGGCACTGTACTACAACACCATAATACGCTATGAATACACCTCACCAACACTGCACTACAATGAACACCTTCGTACACTATGAATACACATCACCAACACTGTACTACAAAAAAGATCAGAGCACAACCAAGTAAACTTTATGAAAGATAGTGCAGATCCACTAAAAGAGGCGTAATGTTATTTAATAAGAGAAAAGAATGGTTCATGTGTGTAGTGGTTCAGCTGGGGGATATATGGAGAAGTAAATTCCGACACAGACCCAATTCTGCCAAAACTGTCACTTACTCACAAACACTGTATTTGCTTTACATACCTACAATACCTGGGTTTGTTTACTCTATTTATAGCCAGACCTTCATGGCAAAAGGGAGCACAAGAACTTTCCCAAATAGTTTGGGGTGAACCGACACAAAAGCTCTCACACATAAACTTCGAGAGAAGCACCACCAGCGAGCTGCGGAATGACAAGGCCCTGGGGGCAGGATTCATCAACCTCAGTGCATCCATCTACACAGCTTCTCCGTCACCCTAGTAACAAGGTGAAACAAATACAGGTGTGCAGAGAGTACAAGATTGCAAATGTGTCATCAGTTGAGAGAGAAGAGGAGTGTGCGTGTTAAAGCCCGTGACTGGGAACTGACGTCCAACATGCCTCACTGTGACCTCTCTGCTATGTTTGGTTCTCTCCTACCAATACAGTCAGAATCTATTCATCTGTTCATCCATGTGACCTATGCTCTCTATGGAAAATATGATGACGGCTGTAGAGTTACACATTTGCAGCTCTTAGGAGTTTTTTGGTTGTTTGTTTTTGTTTTTATTTTTTTATTTTTTTCAAGTTACCTTGTGGTGAGACTCCAGAAACCTGTAACTGAAGAATTACAGCTTTGTCAACTTTGTGGCCACATGACTCAATGGCTCATGAAATTTGAGAAATTATGACGGGCTAAAACGCTTTTTGTTTGTTTGTTTGTTTGCATTGTTTGTTTATAAAAAAATACTCAAACAGTTTTCATTCTTTTCAAACTAGCAGTGTTTTGTTGCCATGGGCTATGAATTTAGTGCTGACAATATGATGAAGTGTGGTAAAAGAAGATAAATGATAAGGATGAGAACCACTCCAAAAGACAATGCTGACAAAAGCCATGAGAACAGAGCAGTACAGGACACAAAGCTCACCTATTCAGATCTGTTTAAAACAGGATAAAGAGAGACAGTGTGTTTTCTTTCCCTCGCTGGATTACACTGGAGCTCATCTAATGTACATATATAGTCTAGTCTTTTGGTCCTGAGTGGCTTATGTATTTGAAGCTCTGTAGGACGGGACTCATTTCTGTTTGTAGATTAAAGTCTGAAGCTCCTGAAGTCCCATGCCCCCCCCACTGCACGCACACACACACACACACACACACACACACACACACACACACACACACACGCACACGCACACATGCACACACTAGGACCCTCATATTGGTGATAATTATGAGACCATTTGAGTCATTGTTCATGGGGGTGATGAGAACTAACTTTACACCACCCTGTGTTTCTTTTCCCGTTTCCTTCAAACCATGATGTCATTATGGTGTTACCTCACACCACTACACTAAGCACAGTTAAGTACCTGTTATGCCTGCCCCACTCCCAAAACTTCAGGTTAAAAATTTTCCTTTTTTTTTTTTTTAAAAAGTTCCACTTTAGCTCTTTGACAGACACTGAGAGGCCTTGTCTTGTCGTAACATGCAGGAGGTTTTTAACATGAATATTTTCCAGTAGACACACGTTGGGCTGTGCTTTCACACTCCACTGAGTTTCTTTCTGCTGCATACACAATGACACACACTGGGAATGAAACCCCACTGGCCCTGCGGCCATAACTGCTCGCTTGTGTGTGTGTCTGTGTGTGTCTGTGTGTGTGTGTGTGTGTGTGTGTGTGTGTGTGTGTGTGTGTGTGTGACCATACACAAAAACCAGTAAACCTACACAGAGTTATAAACCCATTTATGGGTGCTTTCATAGAATGCACACACACACACACACACACGTATCAATACATGAAATGACCCCGTGCCTTTATAAAAACAACACACACGCACACACACACTCACACACAGACATACACACATATACACACACAAACACACATACACACACATACACACACATACACACACACATCACTGTCAATGAAATTGTCCCAAACAGAGGGTAGTTTCTTTCTTGAAATCCCTGAAAACTGATACGAGTCCTCAAATTTAATCTCTAATTTTATCTAATCTAATCTAATCTGATCTAAACTAATTTGGCATCACCAAAACAGGGGCCATCGCCCACAATCACCCTCAGGTTATGAACTCAATGCCAGCATCCTAACCAAAGTTAGTCCCATATATCTACGTAAGCTTTTCTGAGTCAACAATCAACCTAGAGCAGCATGTTTGCATCGTTTTTTTAATTTCCTGACCATCAACGTAGCCTTCAAACACAACCCAACTGCTCAATAGTGGTCTTGTGTAACAGCAGATCTCCCATTATCAGAACCTGGCCGGTCTGAGGGGTTTCACGGATGAACTGAACCCTCTCCACTAACAGATTCTCACTATGTAATCCCCCCCACCCAGACAATCATCCCCAAACAGCACCGAGTGGGAATGTGTTTTCCTTACACACACTGGGCCTGTGTGAAGAGTTCAGAAACAGCAGCACAAAAGACTTTTTAATCCTGAATATGTGGAGCAGCTCTGTTGTAGGCGTCACTGCTTCTCTTTCACAGTGCACTAGGTCAAAAATAGTAACAACGTCAGGTGTGTTCGTCAGCGCATTCTCTCTGATTATCTCACATTGTCTCTCTACAGCTCTGTCCCGTTGTGTATCAGCTGTGAAACTGTGAATGGCCATTTCTTAAGGAAGGACCAGGTGTGTTCCTGCTCTGAACTGCATCCTGTATCTGTGCTGAACGCTGCTTTTCTCTCTTAATAACAGAATGTCATATGAACACTGCTTTTCTCTCTTAATAACAGAATGTCATATGAACACTGCTTTTCTCTCTCAATAACAGAATGTCATATGAACACTGCTTTTCTCTCTTAATAACAGAATGTCATGTGAACACTGCTTTTCTCTCTTAATAACAGAATGTCATATGAACACTGCTTTTCTCTCTCAATAACAGAATGTCATATGAACACTGCTTTTCTCTCTTAATAACAGAATGTCATATGAACACTGCTTTTCTCTGTTAATAACAGAATGTCATATGAACGCTGCTTTTCTCTCTTAATAACAGAATGTCATATGAACACTGCTTTTCTCTCTCAATAACAGAATGTCATATGAACACTGCTTTTCTCTCTTAATAACAGAATGTCATGTGAACACTGCTTTTCTCTCTTAATAACAGAATGTCATATGAACACTGCTTTTCTCTGTTAATAACAGAATGTCATATGAACACTGCTTTTCTCTCTTAATAACAGAATGTCATATGAACACTGCTTTTCTCCCTCAATAACAGAATGTCATGTGAACACTGCTTTTCTCTCTTAATAACAGAATGTCATGTGAACACTGCTTTTCTCTCTTAATAACAGAATGTCATATGAATACTGCTTTTCTCTCTTAATAACAGAATGTCATATGAACACTGCTTTTCTCTCTTAATAACAGAATGTCATGTGAACACTGCTTTTCTCTCTCAATAACAGAATGTCATATGAACACTGCTTTTCTCTCTTAATAACAGAATGTCATGTGAACACTGCTTTTCTCTCTTAATAACAGAATGTCATATGAACACTGCTTTTCTCTGTTAATAACAGAATGTCATATGAACACTGCTTTTCTCTGTTAATAACAGAATGTCATGTGAACGCTGCTTTTCTCTCTTAATAACAGAATGTCATATGAACGCTGCTTTTCTCTCTTAATAACAGAATGTCATATGAACACTGCTTTTCTCTCTTAATAACAGAATGTCATATGAACACTGCTTTTCTCTCTTAATAACAGAATGTCATGTGAACACTGCTTTTCTCTCTTAATAACAGAATGTCATGTGAATGCTGCTTTTCTCTGTTAATAACAGAATGTCATATAAAAGCTGCTTCTCCATAACAGTTCCTGCAGGCATTCATAGTGTGACCCTGTAAACTCATCTTCCAGAAGCATCCAGCCAACCACTCCTCTCTCTCTTTCTCTCTCTCTCTCTCTCTTAATCCTCTCTCACCAAGGCAGTTGTCGTAATCCATGCAAATTCAGTCCATCACCTTTAAACCCTCTCCTCAAGATGGAAACCAGACGAGACATTTCGGAGCTAAATGACAAACACCTGAGCCAGTGGCCATTTGTGGGGTGATTGGCGAAGGTAAAGCTGGGACTAATTAAAGTAAGGCTGTAAGTTAAATTGGGTTAAATCAGCACGACCAACCTTTTGTGCCTTCAGCGCGTAAAACCGTTATTGAAGCCAGCAGGTCAAAGCCACAGAGAGTGTGACTTTTCATACCAGCATGGCTCCAAATCTGCTTCTAATGGGCACTAAATTACAACAGCATGCATCACAAAGCCTGTTTCTTTCAAATGACGGAGAAACAAAACCAGACCCAGTGGAAACAAATGTGGGAGCCTGAGAAGATGGAGAGACAGGCAATGTTCAGAGCAGTCCAAGGGTTATCTGGTGTCAGATGACAAGCTGTCTGGGCCGGTAGAGGTCTAGATTAAACTTGTCAAAACAGAAATATGTGGACAAGGGCTTTAAATAGTGGTGAGGTGCATCCTAACCTAACCCTCTTGTAAAACATAAGTCAAAATGACACACATATGCATGATGTCAAGCACAGCGAATAAATCATATTGAATAGTTGATAGATTACAAGAGCAGGAAAGACAGGGATTCCCCCAGAAGCTGAAAGAGTGAACATCAAAAGCTTCAGGTCTTTGTCTGTGTGTGTGTGTGTGTGTGTGTGTGTGTGTGTGTGTGTGTGTGTGTGTGTGTATGTGTGCGTGTATGTATGTATATTGTATAAATGTGTGTACATGTGTGTATATGTGTGCTCTCACATGCACACATGCATATTATCTTACGTCATGAAAGACTTTTCAAAAAAATATTGATATAAATTTGCATATCAGACTGCAAACATCTGGACATTTTTAATGTCAATAAGAGCAGTAAAAACTCATAGAATGCAGGAGGGCAGTTTGACGTATCGCTGTCACTATGTCCCTATAACCATGTGATCCGGGTCCTTCCACGCCCATGTTCTATTCTCCAGATTTGACTGAATGAGAGACGCACACAGGACATATCTGTGGGATGACGGGGAATCTGCAGGCATGTCCTAGTGTATGACTGCAGACAGACTGACAAAGAAAACAGAGGAGTTTTCCATACACTGACCTTCCCACTTCTCTTATACATCACAGATTTACATAAACGCCAGTGGTTCACCCTTCTCTGTGATCACAACTCGCATCAAATCTCAGCCAGAACACAGACACACAAGCAAAAATCTGAAACTCAGAACTAATCATTCACACATCATGACTTTGTTTGGGCTGTTTCTGTGGGCAGTCACCCAGCTGTGGCCATCTATCTAGTTTCATAGCTATCCCATGTTTAGGCCAATGTTAAAGTGTTAGAATTTATGATGCAGCCCAATAAAAAAGGCTTTTAAAAGTATTCTAGCAGTGGTGCATAGAGTCACACTAAATATCCTAAAAATGCAGAAAAAGGCATTTAGTAACAAAATTATTGTTCTTGGGAAAATCCACTGCAATTCCTGCCCAAAATATCTTTACCACTACTCGTAATAAGACTATGCCTTGATAATACATTGCCACGGTTACAACTTAAAAAATCAGCACTGAAAAAGAGATTCCTCTCCACTGCCTCTCAAACATCATAGACTCTTACATTCCCAAGATATTTTCAGTGATTTTTAACACTCAGACACACACACACACACACGAACATACACACACACAAATACACACATTCATTCACACTCATACATGTGCACACACGCACATACACACACACAAATACACACATTCATTCACACTCATACATGTGCACACATGCACACACACACTCACACACATGCATACACACACACACACACACACGAACACACACACATACAGCCCTGTAACTCTCTGACAAATAGATTAGCTATAGCTCACATATCTTGGATGCACATTTGACCCGTTATGGAAGGACAGCAGAAAGTTGAGCTATCCATTATGCCTGTCTGTAGTGGGAGGGTGTTAGATCCCTCTGACAGCCTGGGTCACGTGACTCCTCTCACCCCCACCCAGGCAGTGCCTTTCGGTCACTCCGAACCCCCCCTGGCCCAGCCCACGCCCACTAGTGTCATTATTTATAGTGGCTCCAGTATTCTTGAAGGGTGCAAAGTGTTTCTAATAAACGGTTTAGGGTTTCTCCACTCTTCTGTGTGTGTGTGTGTGTGTGTGTGTGTGCGCACAGGCTCCCAAAGAATCCCAGTCTGTTAACAGCCAAGGGGTCATCCAACTGCACCTCCCTTTCTCTCCCTCTGCCTGTTGTGGGGGAGGAGGAGAGGAGAGCGGGAGAGAGAGAGAGAGTGGATGAGAGACATAGGTCATAAATAACAGAGCTGAGTTGGGGTGTGAGATGAGAACCATTACAGCTCACTGTCAGCCTGGCTGCTAATATTTCACAGGTAAAGGAGATGTGTGTGTGTGATAGCTTGGCTACGGAGGAGTGAAAGAGCGATGGCTAAGGGTGGATGAGTGAGACGTCACAGGCCTCCAGTCCTCCCCATCTGAGGAGTGAGGAGAATGGAGATAGCAGGGTGCAGCAGATGAGTTTCTTTTCTTTTTTTTCTTTTTTCTTTTCTTTTTTTATCGCAGCGCTAAGCGCCTTGAGTGAACCCCAGATAAGTGAGTTCACACAAATGGAAAACATGAACACAGGAAATAATTGTTAAGATAGAACAAAGTTTAGAGAAAGAAGTAACTAATGCAGTAGCCATAAGAACGGTAAAAGTGTGTGTGTGTGTGTGTGTGTGCGAGAGAGAGAGAGAGAGAGAGAGAGAGAGAGTGAGAGAGAGAAAGGTAGCACACAGAATGGAAACTCAATCTTCCACCGTGCCACTACATTATAATCAGACACATCATCCTTCCCCTCCACCAAAGACATGAGGCTCTCAGAGCAGCATTTAGCCAACAGAGAACATGAAACCTTATCACACTGCAGCCTTTATCTCTCGGCTGGATCAGTCGCCGAGCCGGCATGGAATTAGACTTTTAATATTGGATATCGGCGGGGTCATCTCCATTCATGAGAACCAGGGGAATTCATCCTGTTCCCACAGCATGTCCATCTCCTCTACATGATGTGTACACAGCCCACAGCCTGGACCATACAGAAAACACTCCACCAACTTTTGGGTACACACACATCATGCCTTTATAAGGCATACAGATTATAATATAGAATCTATATGCACAGTCTGCACAGGCATACAGATTATAATATAGAATCTATATGCACAGTCTGCATGGTTACAAATGCTCCACATCACAGAGTATCATGTTTAGATCCGCATTCATAATGTCAAAGTCATCCTAAAATCATGAACTAAAAATATAAAACAAATAGGCTTTTAATTACACTTCACTTTCTTGTTTTGAAATCTGTATTTAATATTGTGTATGTAAAAGACTTAAGAGAGTGATTTGTAATGGTAGAATTTAACAAGAGTAAAATGGTAATAGAGACGTCAGGTAGTGCCATCTTTCCCCTGTCACTACACCATCTATGACATACGACTAAGAGTGTAAATTTAACCTTCTTCTGAGCAGTTAATGGTTTTGTCAAAGTGTTTTAATATCCCATTTTCTCCTAACCTTTCAGCATCCATTCACTCTGATTCTCACCTAATTCTTGCTGTCACATGCCTTCTCTGTTAAGCTGAATGGGACAAGCTCACAGGTAACAGGTAAAGCCAGTCACTGTCTATGGCTGATGTAAGCAGGTTTAAAGGAGATCTTTTGTAGGAAAGCAATGCACAGATCCCTGTACACATAAGTGGTTGTTGTGAGGGAACCGATTGGTATCGTACCATAAAATGGGTTATTCATTAGGTGCTAATTGCAGCATTTCTAAACCTCATAATTACAGTTTCTGCGAGTGCATTAGACGGCATTTGTGAAATCATTTTTAACACTTCACATCCTTGATCTGTCTAAAGCCTCTCTGTACCAACAGCAAGGTAAAATACTGATATTGGCAGATCTTGACAGGCGACTCACTGCTGTGGTAAACATAATGCAGTCAGACAGCATGTTACAACACTGTTCAGAAAGACAGACAGACAGAGAGAGAGAGAGAGAGAGAGAGAGAGACAGAGACAGAGACAGAGAGCTTGATGGGATGAGTCAAGATGAACATAACTTTCATTCACACTCACATACACACACACTCACACACACGTCCTGTCATCTACAATGTAGAGGAGAAACATGTCACAAAGTGAGAGTGAGAGATAGAAAGAGAGAGCGAGGGAGAGAGAGCGAGAAGGAGAGACAGAGAGAGATCCAGGAACTGAGAGGTGGGTGGAAAGGCAGATTTATTTAAAGGTCTAAAAGGGTCAGATTCTCCCAAATTTCTGGTCATCTCATTCCTCCCAAGACAGCCGAGCAGCCTCCAGTCTGTCCCACTGAGGTAAACACAGGACAGACAGAGCAGGGAGGCCCACAGTCAAACTGCTTCAGTCTGTCCCACTGAGGTAAACACAGGACAGACTGACCAGGGAGGCCCACAGTCAAACTGCTTCAGTCTGTCAGCCATCAGCAAAAAAC
>NC_044499.1:24421263-24433763 GCF_902362185.1 Chanos chanos | reverse complement strand
ACACCAAACCCGCCACCACCCATCTTGTAGTGTTCTTAGGTTTTATTATCCCACCTCTCACCCCCAGCCCCCCACCATGTGCTTCTGTTGAAGAGACCAGCTGAGAGGTGTCACTGAGCACGCCTTAAGGACTTCAACCAAACAAATTGCTCTAATTCTCCGCAATTATGTAACCATTGTTGTGGCAGGAGGGGGAAAGAGCAATGAAGGCTTGAAAGGTAGAGACTGCAGGGTCAAGTTCTGGCAGCTATCACACCTCTCTCTCTCTCTCTCTCTCTCTCTCTCTCTCTCCCCCTCTTTTTCACTCACTCTGTCGCTCTGGGATGGAGGCCAAAGCATGTCAGCTCTGGTGTTCATGCGCCAAGAAGACACGCAGCGAAGACGAAAGTTAAATGTTTGGCTACATTCCTCCTTACAGGAGACATTCTAATATCCAGATGTTGAAAGGAGAATTTGAGTAAGAGGGCTTTTTGTTTTTGACAAGGCTCTTTCTCTCTGTCTGCATACCTGCATACCTCCAAGCCGTCAATTTCACCATGCAAATAAGCCTGAAAGGCTAAATGAACCGCTTCAGAGAGAAGACAAAGAGCAGTATATCACATTTGTCCTCCTGAGGAGAATTTTAGACTCAATTACACAATGTTATACAAAACTACATGAGCGCATTTTCAGAGCACCATGAAAATGTCGCTAAAAATGTATTGATCTATTAGCTTTTTTCATTCTCTCTCTCTCTCGCTCTCTCTCTCTCTCTCTCTCTCTGCTCTCTTTGTCTTTAAACTCCACAGAAACTCAGCCTTACCTTGACATTTAGCTCAAACTTTTTCCTCACTTGCAGTTTTCAGTGTTGTCTCATTCCGTTTCTTCCATCACCCAAAGGCATTTGAAGAGGGTGTGTAGCGAAAACATGCATGTTAATGTGTGAACAGTGCTGAAATGTCCATACATCATTCTCCCTCTGTCACTCTGACTTGTCTGCAGCCCACGGGTTGGACCCCAGTGGCTGGAGCCCCCAGGTGCCCACAGAAGGCTGGCACAGTGCTGGCAGTGGGCCACAGTCATTGCCAGTGTCTGTGGACTGATCCATGCTCAGAGAGCACACTGACACACAGTCCAGTGTGTGATCCATCTTTTTTTCTAAGTATCTGTTTACAGGAATGAGCCTCAAGAACACAACTGCAGTTGTGGTGTAAGTGTCTACCTCACCTGACGAGTTTTTGAGGGAGAACAGGAAAGAGAAGGGGAAAGAGGGAAAGAAGCTGGTAGAACCTGGGTGAGTGGGGGAACGTGAAAGGTTTCAGATGGCTTTTCAGTCACCCCAATCATGAGGCAAACGTGTGTGAGAATGTGTTTGTGACACATGGTTCTACAGGTCCATGAAACACGACACCTGAGGAAGCGTCTGCCAGCCTGGCCCCCGAGACTATAGCTCACCAGATGAGAGTGGGTGAGCGAGAGAGAGGGAGAGAGAGAGCAGGGGTGTAGAGAAGGTGTAGAGAGAGAATAAAACAGAAATGTTATTTCTCAGTCAAGAAAAGAGTGGCCTTTTTTCAGTCCTGTGTTTGCTCTTGTGAAATATCTACCTTTGTGAAATGACTTTGCAGAATTGGGTTGAAATGAAACTCAGGTCTAACTGAAAGAGCATAAACGTTTGACTTGAATGGGTTTTTGGGTTATTATTACGATTCATTTTTATTTCATCAGTATGTCGCAGCAGACTCCCTGAGAGCTGTTACTATTCTGGGCTATGTGTTCTCCTCACTGTTAACACAGAGAACATGTGGAGTGTTAGTGTTGAGTGTGTGCAGTACCCGCTGTCTCAACGCCCCATCGCTTCCATTCTCTGTGTGAAATCACCGTCTTCAAACCAGCACCTTTCCAAGCCAACCTTTTCATGGCCTCTAAAAATACTCCAAAATTTCCCACATGTAAATAAACAGGCTTTAAAATAAGGAAAGAAATGAGCCTTTTATGGCCCAGAATAAGCCTTGCTTTGCCTCGCCGCCTTTCATGTGTGAGGAAGTGGGGAACAATCTCATTGTTACATTGTTACATTTCCCTTTCTTGCTGTGAAACCTCTGTTAGTGTTCACTGTGAGGTCAGAATGTGCTCCACGCCACCCAAACTCAGAAACCTGCCCTTCTGTTCACCCAAAAACCCTGAGACTCTTCCACACATTACCTCAGATACACGTCCATTTGTTTGGACAAAAACACCGCTAGCGCTCGACACAAAAGCCAAACTCACAAACATCTCCTTTCATTTCCCCCCGAAAGCCAAGTGACATTGGCCACCGAGTTTAAAAGAGACAGAAAGAGAGAAGAAAAAAAACAGATCCTTTTTTGGCCAAGATAATCTGAGCATTTAATGCCGATCATCAGTTCTATTTCTGTCAACAACATTAACAGGTCGGTCTTACAATGTGGTTATGAAACAGCTCAGAAGAAACACTCTTTTCTATTAAATGAAAAAGAAACATATCATGTCAGTTCTAATAAAGGATTCTCATCCTGTTCTCTGTGCCATACACCCGTGTGGCGGTGGAAGGGGAATTTGCTCTTAATTGCCTGTTTGTAACACTTTGAAAAATCAGATATTTGGATGGCAGTGGGCAGGGGCACAAGTGATAAATAGGTGATAAAGAGAAACTCCTGATGGTTCAAAGCACTAGACGGGGTCAGGGACACAGTAGAATTAGTCAGGCTTTTTATTGCCTTGTAAAAACCAGTCTGCTTTTATTGGTTGCACAGAGGAACTGTGTTAACCTCTCTCCATCTAAAAACCAGAGGGACAGAGAGAGCGAGAAAAAGAGAGAAAGAGAAAGAGAGAGCGAGAGAGAGAGAGAGAGAGAGAGAGAGAGAGAGAGAGAAGACAGAAAAAGACAGAGGGAAAAAAAGACAAATAAAACTTTAAGAAGCGACTGTCAAAATGTTGAGTCAGGTAGGTAAACTTGGCAGGCTGGAGTGAGAGATACGCCAGACGGGCAAATCCCACATAATTATCTCATAACAATCGCCGTCTCTTTCTTACTGTCAGCACAGATTAGCACAGAGAAAGAAAAAATGTCCTATATCTGTGCAAAATGAGGATAATATAAAGAGAGAGAGAGAGAGAGACAGAGAGTGTGTGTGTGTGTGTGTATGTGTTGGACAGAGAGAGAGAGAGAGAGAGAGAGAGAGAGAAAGACAGAGCAGTACAGCTGAAGTGAGGACAAACAGGAGAGAGATGAATGTTAAATCAGTAATGAAGGTAAGGGTTACATACATAATGAATGTAAGCTGAATGTTGAGGTGGTGATACAAGTAACAGATGAGTAAAAAAGGAAAAACTTTAAAACTTTAAAAAACTTTAAACTGATTTCACAAAAAAAGAGCCTAAATTCAGCACCTGCAATAAGGAGAGTTAGGTTAGTCACTGAGTGAGTTTAATCCCTTCCAAAGTAGAACCTAAAGACAATTCGTGACCAGCTGAATGGCCATGACCAGTCAGACCATAAGAGAAGCAGAAAAATCACAGTGCCTTCTGAAGACCTGAGATGAATCAAAACAAAAGAGCGAGAAAGATCATGCCCTGCTGAGGCAGACAGCAAGGAGCAGGATGCTGAAAATGTGATTTATGGAATTATCAGTGGAAATCCCCACACACCACAGAGTCAAATATTAAATGAAGCCAACACAAGACCGAACAGAGACAGATCATCTGAGCCATCTTTCAGAGGAATGAGGGTAAAATCCCCCAAAGTGTCAAAGACAATTTAGCACATTTCTCAGTCTGCTGACGTGAATGACAGACCACTTCTTTAAGCACTTACACAGTCACCAAACTACCAGTTTCCCTCCTCTGACTCACTTTCTCTAATTGCACTTATGAATTGATTGTCAATGCTTCAGCAAGGTGAAAACCAGTTTTAAAATGAAAAGATTTGTCAAAAGATTCTTGTAACTGAAACTTTCACCATGTCAGATACGGAACAATATTCCACCTCTGCACTTGTTTAAGGTCACTTGACAAAACTATACCCCAGAGAGGCTGAAAGTCAGTCCCCACCATGCACAGTGTGCTATGCTCCCACTCCACCCAGTGGCACTCCAGTATGCCCCTCCACACCCAGCCCACCCTCCATCTGCACCCCCTATCTCCTCTGGGCCCAGCTGCCCAGAGCAGTTCTGCCCATTCTGGGGCCATTTGGTGGTAATCAGGTGCCTACCAGGGGCCCCCCATCCTCCACTTCCATCCTGAAAGCTTCCCCTGATTAGCATGAGTGAATTTTTACAAATTCACAAATCTCTCTTCCTGTGGTTTGGCAACGACCTCGCCCACTCCACCCCAAACCAAACTCCTCCGCTTCATGAATGCATCTGTGCTGAGTACAAGAAACAGGCCACCTTCCACTCCAGACCCCTCAAAGAGACAAGGGCAAAGATGAAAAAAAGTGTAAGAGTGTGTGTGTGTGTGTGTGTGTGTGTGTGTGTGTGTGTGTGTGAGAGAGAGAGAGAGAGAGAGAGAGAGAGAGCGAGAGAGAGAGAGACAGAGGGAGAGGGACATCCTTCTCCTTTTTCAGAAGTGTCCCAGGCCGCACGGTTTATGCATTCTGTCATCTGTTAACAGATCTGTGTCAGCAAGGCCATCCTGCAGAGCTGCCACATTTGCCAGGTCCTTTTGGCAGAAGCCACTGTCTATGTTACAGCTGGTTTTAGATTTGGCAGTTTACAACGTGTACAGTAAATTTGGTTTTAAATTTGATAGTTTACTCCATGTACAGTAAATTTGGTTTTAAATTTGATAGTTTACACTGTGTATCGTAAATTTGGTTTTGCTGTTTGTTTCACACTATAGCACAGAGTGACTGACCTAAACACTCCAACAGTGTGACTCCTCCCATCTCACTGTGTGACCCCTCCCATCTCACTGTGTGACTCATCCCATTTCACTGTGTGAAGTCCTGTTCACCCCACAGATCATCTCTAATTAAGGGTAGTACCACATGACCCTCAGTCAGGGGTGTGGACCCATTCTTCTGAAGTCCTTCTGATTCGAAGACAACACACACACACACACACACACACACACACACACACATACAGACACGGTGGGGTCAGGATATGGATGAGGAAGAGGTCCTGAGTTAGTTTTCCTTCCTGACTGAAGAACAGACAGGTCTCTGAAGAGACCATTGCATCCATTCATCCAGAGAGACAGAGAAGAATCCTAAAGAAGAGCTGGCTGCCATCTACATGTTATTTATTTCAGCATGACCTGCACACAAGTGATGATCCAAAGAGTACTGTTAAAAGTGTCCTGCTGATGATAGACTCTCTGCAGACTAATTCAGGTCCATCTTAAAGACTAATCAAACCCATCTCAGCAGACCAGTACATCCAGGCCAGTGGCTCCAGCAGCTGGACCTGAGTGGTTTGTTGAGTTAGAGTGTAGCTCCATGCTCTGACGTATATGTGAGAACACAAACAATCATCAGTCAGCACTGATGACAGACTGTTAGCACTGGATCATCTCTCAATGAGTACATGACACTTTTGAAACCATTTTTTTTTTAACGCTTATTTCTGTGAAATAAGCAAAGCCAAAGACATTTGTGCATTGGCTTAATCTGCTTTTTCATGACACTGTAGATAACCCATGTTCTTTTACTGATAATTGTTAATTGTTAATTTGTCTCTCAAAAATATACTCTATTCAGTCCTGGGCATCTTCTGCATGCTAGCTGTACTTTTAAGCTGATCATACAAACACGCTTTTGCCATTGCTGTTAATGATTTTAGGTCATTTTCAATCAAAGGCCCATCAAATATATTACAGTTCCATCTTAGAGCTTGTGCCACCTAGTGGTGCAGGGAAACAGCTGGGTTATCTTCCAGTTGACAACACAAGGATTTTCAGTGACTGACAGCCCAGTGGGAGGGTCAAGGGAGATCTCTTAAGTGGTCTAAAAAAGGCCTGGCCTGAAGACCCTTCCCTTACACTAAAAAGCACCATGAAAAAAATCGCTTGCCAGATGCATCTTCAAGGGTAAACACACATGCACACACACACACACACACACACACACACATACACACACGCACGCCTGCACACACGCGCACGCACGCACACACACACACACCAAATCCTTTAAAGCTCTTGCGCAAACAGTAAGAATAGTAAAAAAAAAAAAAAAAAAATTGACAAATTGCGTGTTCCAGACGAGTTCTGTGCCATTATGTGTCTAATGGTGTTAGAAGGAAGATGAAATCTCGCCAAAACGTCTAAGAGTCAAAGAGCCACAGGTTTATAGCTCTCTTCCTGTACCTCCATGTTCCACATCCTTGGCAAAGCCAGTCATTATAAAAACCGACAGACGGCCTCTCTGCTTGCTGGCACACATAGATACAATATATCAAAAATAGGTGAAAAAGTGGTTTTGCTCTCCATCTCCTATTACTAACAACTGTAAGCCTTTACGAACGTCTCAGATTTATGTGATTCTGAACTCTACGTCTTAAGATTGCACTTTAATTAAAGGGTAAAGGCGTCTGGCCTCAGCATACTGAGAGACTGATTTCTCACCCTGAAAAGACAAGACCATTTAAAACATGCTTAGAGTAATGAAGTCTTACTACTCCTTAAGCAGGGAGGGCATTTCACTGCAGACTCCAAACAAAGCCTCTTTCATTTGTTGAGAACAGAGAATGAGAAAGAGAGAAGGAGAGAGAGAGTGAGAGAGCAAAGGTCTGACTTTTACACTTTCTGCACAATTTCCTCCCTATTTCCTCCCTAAAGGCCCATGTCTACAGAATGTGCAGAGTAGACTTTCTGTGGAGCACTGGTGGTGGGACCTGCCAGAGGAGGGGAAGAGGGTGGGGGTGGGGGAGAGAGGTGGAGGGGGGTCTGATGAGAGGGAGTGTTGGAGACAGAAAGGAAAGACAGAGAGAGAAAGAAGGATCGTCCCATTTCCCTATCTGTTCACTAGCTGTCTTAATATCCATGGATGGAATTATTCCCCCTAAAACCTCATGCATGCATCCTTTGTTTTTCATTTATTTATTTATTAATTCTTTTTTTTAGGACATCTGTCTCTCCCCCCAGCATCCTAGCATACCAGGAACTGCCATTCCACTCAGCAGAATCTGACACAATGCACTCAAACACACAAACATACACACACACGTGCACGTGCACACACACACACATACCTGAGTCCTGGAAGTGTTTAGCTCTCACTGAAATCATCAAGCAGGGACAGGGTTGTTTTTCTCTTTGGTTTGGTTCAGTTCAGCTCAATTCAGTAGCTGCTATTGTCAGAATGTGCAGTTTGGCTCAAAATAAACATACCTTAGGGTTTGTCTTGTTATTTCTGTATCATATTTGAAGATTAGTAACTTTGTTCTTCGTTATGTGGTACAATTTTTCTGCCTTGCTGCCACGCATAGACAAATAAAGCTGTCAAGGCTAACGAGTGTGAGCGTTTCAGTATAAAAGCCAAAGTCTTCAGCGTCTCTCATGGGCAGTGTATGGGATGGCACTGAGGCAGAACCAGGGTATTACTCACTAACAGTGGCAGGAACTCTGAGTGCAGGTCGCCAGTGAGAGAGCCAGTCATCCAGGCTGTGGAGGTGTCAGGAAAAACACTTTTATTAGACTGAAGGGATCCAAGTGTGCTGCCCTTTCCTGTCTCCTACTGCAAACTTCCACTGGGAACGCCTTGTGTGTGTGTGTGTGTGTGTGTATGTGTGTGTATGTGTGTGTGTGTGTTTGTGTGTGTGTGTGTGTGTGTGTGTGTGTGTGTGTGTGTGTGTGAGTGTGTGCATGTGTGTGTGCATGTATGTCTGTGTGCATGTATGTCTGTGTGCATGTGTGTGTGTGTGTGTGTGTGTGTGTGTATTTGCTCACATATCTGTGACCTGGAGTTTAAACGCTTGTTGGTTTGTCACTAATGAAGGACCACTTAAAAGGTTGGCGTTTGACTAATACTTTCTACCCAAGGACCTGTTTATCTGCCCTTGCTTCATGAGCAGCAGGATAATATTTTTGCTCAAGTGCAAACTCTGCAAAAGCAACAGAAGCACAAGCCTTGATCTGGGCTGTGCAGGGCCGGGGGACGACCAGTCCAGAGCCCGTAGCTCTGTTTGCCTAGAGTCAAAGGTTATCAAAGGAGCAACACGGGATCACGCAAGCCTAACGATCTCCCCAGGCTGATGACTGCTTCAGTCGAAAACAAACTGAACACCTTCAAGGCTAATAGTGTCTTTGATTACTCCATAAACATCAGTCTGTAAGAGTGAGGCATAAAGCGAGAGACAGTGAGTGAGATAGAGAATCAGTTAAATTACTGTGATATGACCAAATTAACAAGTAAATAAAGTTTTAAAAAGCTTGATTTGGTGCACGTTCAAATGAACAGTTGCATTAAACCAGAATTTCAAACACAATATGAGCTCGTGCCTCATTTATGCAAATATAATTTGGTATATTATTGTAAATACACATACTGTATACAGTATATATTATTGTATCAAATAGTATATTAAAAAAAAAAAACTCTGAATCACACAGTGCTATGATTCTGTGATGTGAGGGCCTGATGTGAAAGATAAATGCTTAACTGGGTGTGTATGTTTGCGTCTGCGATGTGAATGTTTGTGTCTGTGATTGCACACACACACTGCGAACAGCGAGTTTAACCCATCCGACACACCAGTAGTGAACACACACCAGACGCGGGAGCAGTGGGCAGCCTCCTTGGTGAGCGCCCGGGGAGTTGGGTTAGGTGCCTTGCTCAAGGGCACACAGCCCTGGGAATTGAACCAGCAACCCTCCAGTCACAAGACCGGTTCTCTACCCTTTAGACCACAGCTGCCCCACAATAGAATTAATTTGTCCTCTGCATTTAACCAGAACACTGGTAGTGAACACACAGAGGATGTGACTGGGTGTGTATGTTTGTGTCTGTGATGTGATTGGGTGTGTATGTTTGTGTCTGTGATGTGACTGGCTGTGTATGTTTGTGTCTGTGATGCGACTGGGTGTGTATGTTTGTGTCTGTGATGTGACTGGCTGTGTATGTTTGTGTCTGTGATGCGACTGGGTGTGTATGTTTGTGTCTGTGATGTGACTGGCTGTGTATGTTTGTGTCTGTGATGTGACTGGGTGTGTATGTTTGTGTCTGTGATGTGACTGGCTGTGTATGTTTGTGTCTGTGATGCGACTGGGTGTGTATGTTTGTGTCTGTGATGTGACTGGCTGTGTATGTTTGTGTCTGTGATGTGACTGGCTGTGCATGTTTGTGTCTGTGATGCGACTGGGTGTGTATGCTTGTGTCTGTGATGTGACTGGGTGTGTATGCTTGTGTCTGTGATGTGACTGGGTGTGTATGTTTGCGTCTGTGATGTGACTGGGTGTGTATGTTTGTGTCTGTGATGTGATTGGGTGTGTATGTTTGTGTCTGTGATGTGATTGGGTGTGTATGTTTGTGTCTGTGATGTGACTGGGTGTGTATGTTTGTGTCTGTGATGTGACTGGGTGTGTATGTTTGTGTCTGTGATGTGACTGGCTGTGTATGTTTGTCTCTGTGATGTGACTGGCTGTGTATGTTTGTCTCTGTGATGTGACTGGCTGTGTATGTTTGTCTCTGTGATGTGACTGGCTGTGTATGCTTGTCTCCTGTGTCTCTGTTTTCAGTGAAGGAGCAGTCAAGGCTGTCTTTCCAATGGAACACAAACACAAAGCGAAGGGCACACTTTAAAACAATGGACTATGTGACTGCACTGTGTGTGTGTGTGTGTGTGTGTGTGTGTGTGTGTGTGTGTGTGTGTGTGTGTGAAAGAGGTCAGAGAAAGACACTTAGTTTTAAGAGTCTCTTGAGGCAACTCCTCTCAGTCAAAGAGAGGAAACCCAGAGTGGAGAGAGAGAGAGAGAGAGAGAAAGAGAAAGAAAGACAGAGAGAGAGAGAGAGAGAGAAAGAAAGACAGAGAGAGAGAGAGAGACAGAGAGAGAGAGAGAGAGAGGATGACCTGTCAGAACCCCAGGAAACGGAGCCTCAGGATGCCCAGGCCCCAACAGGCAGCAGGTCAGAGGGAAACAGGACTTCAGCACTGTCCCCTGCATGCCTGCCCAGTAAACCCTGTTACAGGACAAACAGTAGCTGTGCCCAGGGTTAGTGCATGTGACAATGCTACTCAGTGCTAACCTTGGCCCTTCTGAGGTAGACTGGCCCAAAAACACTCCACTGGTTTCTATAAAGACAGTGAAGAGTCTCATCAATGATCACTGATTAATGATGTTCAATGATCACTTTGGCATATTAATTTACTGCATTTTAGCCTAAAACATGTTGTGAATTTTATTTTTTTACAACAGAAGAAAAATGTGGGTCCTTACGACATCCTGAGATGTTCTGAGAACTTTATCATGGCCAGAAATTGTTAGTGTCTATATACAACTTTCAACAGATTCCACACGGTGGGTCTGATTTGGAGCTGATCATTAAGACATGGCTAGAACGAATCTAATGTTGAGGGAGTAGAGTAGAACACAGAAACATATGAGAGTGTCCTTATGCTATGCTCTGTGCTTTAAGATAAGAGCTCATGGGCAAGCACAGAGTAATCCCAATGTTCATATTCAGTAGTGTTTATGTTGGATGTTTCACATATGTTATAAAGATACTGTGTTACTGTTCTTCAGTAGTGCTTATGTTGGATGTTTCATATATGTTATAAAGGTACTGTGTTACTGTTCTTCAGTAGTGTTTATGTTGGATGTTTCACATATGTTATAAAGGTACTGTGTTACTGTTCCTCAGTAGTGTTTATGTTGGATGTTTCACATATGTTATAAAGGTACTGTGTTTCTGTTCTTCAGTAGTGTTTATGTTGGATGTTTCATATATGTTATAAAGGTACTGTGTTACTGTTCTTCAGTAGTGTTTATGTTGGATGTTTCACATATGTTATAAAGGTACTGTGTTACTGTTCTTCAGTAGTGTTTATGTTGGATGTTTCACATATGTTATAAAGATACTGTGTTACTGTTCTTCAGTAGTGTTTATGTTGGATGTTTCATATATGTTATAAAGGTACTGTGTTACTGTTCTTCAGTAGTGCTTATGTTGGATGTTTCATATATGTTATAAAGGTACTGTGTTACTGTTCTTCAGTAGTGTTTATGTTGGATGTTTCACATATGTTATAAAGGTACTGTGTTACTGTTCTTCAGTAGTGTTTATGTTGGATGTTTCACATATGTTATAAAGATACTGTGTTACTGTTCCTCAGTAGTGCTTATGTTGGATGTTTCATATATGTTATAAAGGTACTGTGTTACTGTTCTTCAGTAGTGTTTATGTTGGATGTTTCACATATGTTATAAAGGTACTGTGTTACTGTTCCTCAGTAGTGTTTATGTTGGATGTTTCACATATGTTATAAAGGTACTGTGTTACTGTTCTTCAGTAGTGTTTATGTTGGATGTTTCATATATGTTATAAAGGTACTGTGTTACTGTTCTTCAGTAGTGTTTATGTTGGATGTTTCATATATGTTATAAAGATACTGTGTTACTGTTCCTCAGTAGTGCTTATGTTGGATGTTTCATATATGTTATAAAGGTACTGTGTTACTGTTCTTCAGTAGTGTTTATGTTGGATGTTTCACATATGTTATAAAGGTACTGTGTTACTGTTCCTCAGTAGTGTTTATGTTGGATGTTTCACATATGTTATAAAGGTACTGTGTTACTGTTCTTCAGTAGTGTTTATGTTGGATGTTTCACATATGTTATAAAGGTACTGTGTTTCTGTTCTTCAGTAGTGTTTATGTTGGATGTTTCATATATGTTAAAGGTACTTTGTTACTGTTCCTCAGTAGTGCTTATGTTGGATGTTTCATATATGTTATAAAGGTACTGTGTTTCTGTTCTTCAGTAGTGTTTATGTTGGATGTTTCATATATGTTATAAAGGTACTGTGTTACTGTTCTTCAGTAGTGTTTATGTTGGATGTTTCATATATGTTATAAAGGTACTGTGTTACTGTTCTTCAGTAGTGTTTATGTTGGATGTTTCATATATGTTAAAGGTACTTTGTTACTGTTCTTCAGTAGTGTTTATGTTGGATGTTTCATATATGTTATAAAGGTACTGTGTTACTGTTCTTCAGCAGTGTTTATGTTGGATGTTTCACATATGTTATAAAGATACTGTGTTACTGTTCTTCAGTAGTGCTTATGTTGGATGTTTCATATATGTTATAAAGGTACTGTGTTACTGTTCTTCAGTAGTGTTTATGTTAGATGTTTCATATATGTTATAAAGATACTGTGTTACTGTTCCTCAATAGTGTTTATGTTGGATGTTTCACATATGTTATAAAGGTACTGTGTTACTGTTCCTCAGTAGTGTTTTGGTAGATTTGTGTGCTGTGTCTCAACAATGTGAGACAACTTACACTTTTTACAAAGCAAGCCTCTTTTCTTTTTGATTGTTTTTGTCTGATCAAATGTTAACTG